>NW_020448308.1:1370140-1631733 GCF_003343035.1 Apteryx rowi
TTTTTTTTTGTACACCTCCCACAATAGTGCTGAAGTAGCTTCATAATGGAAATGCTGACACCACACTATCGTCTCTGACTGCAGCTCAGCCCCAGGAGTGCCTTCCACCTCCTATTGTTTGCCTTGGCCTCTGTATATTGTATACTGCTGCAGCTTAATTGGTTAATCTAATAAACTTCTGAAGTGCTGTATCAGTTGCCCGGCTTAGCTTTTATCCACTAGCTTGATGAAGAAAGTATAAATTTCAAAAGCTTTCCTGTATGAAGCTAATCAAATAAAAGGTATCTCCTACTGTACTTTGCATGTGTGTCTTGGAAAGGCTGCTCGAACTGACACATTTTTACAATTAAAGCATTAAAGAAAAAAAAAAAACTCTGAAAATCTTTGTTTAGCTAATGTTCCTGGTCTGACCTGCCGAACTTCAGTTAGCAGGAAAAAAAAAGGCGGAGGGGACCCAAGGAAATTTACAGTTAAGGCCGTGTAATGCTTCAGTAGCCACATCTGAATTATACGTCAGGCCAAACTGTACTTTAGATGGGCCCTTGGGGTTAGAAAGGAGGGAGAGAAGAAGTGGGAAGAATGCAATAAAAATGATTTGAAGGCATTATGCAAGGGAAATCCTGCAGTTCAGCCGTGCACGTGAGACTTGGGTGAGCTGCGCTGGGTTTCTGGTTCTCACTGAAGCCCCGCGTAACCATGAGCAGATCCTTTAACGCCTCTGTGCTCCATTCCCCATCTGTAGGTCTCTTTTCCAATTTGCGTGTCTCCTTGATTCAGATTGTGAGATTTGGGAATTGCACGTTAAAGTGGGGAAAGATCTTGCAATAAGTTTTCACTGCAAGTGCAGTAAAGCTTCTTTCAGGCCAATGCAGAGAGCACTTAAGCAAGGCCCCCTGTGAGGCCACATGCAAGGGAGAATTTGTCTCGATTCGGCAGGGCCAAAGAGTGAAACGTGTGTGTAGTATGAGCCCATCTTTATCTATTTTAATCCTCAGTTTGAGTATCCCAAGATTTAGGGGTATTTATCTATCAAGAATGATTTAGATGTACTTGATCATGCCTCAGGGCAGGTGAACAGCCTGGGTTACTTCTTGATATCCCTTCCAGCCCTGTTTTTTTTATGACTCTATTAGATCTGACAACAACAGAATCGTATACTTTGTTACAAAGGATTCTTCCATTAATTAGTACTTTGTGGTGCATAGTTCCTCTTCCCTTGCGGATCCCTAAGAGGTTGACAAGTGCTAATTAAGTCCTACAAGAACCGGTGTGTTGGGTAATTATTATTTTACAGGTAGAGAAACTGAGGTGCAAATGTAACCCACAGGAAGTTTTGGGACAGAATCTCAATTCAGCGCTTAGCATTTTAGCTACTTAAGAGTCTCGCTGAGCTGTGCCTCTGGGCTGTTGTCACCAATGGAGAATAACTCTGGCGTTTCCTTCCTTCTGCCCACATCTGAGCCGTAGCCGAGGCTGTAACGGCCTCATTGGGTGCACACTGGCCCCATCACCATCAGCGGGGGGACAGTTAGCAAAATGAATCTGACCTGTGTGCCAAAAATAAGTCTACTTTTTCCTCTGTTACCCTGCTTTTTGGCCTTGTAGCACTATACTGATTTTAAAGGAGAGCTGCCCCTGAGTCCTGAATCAGGCCTTTTGTCTTGGGGGGAGATAACCTTCTGCAGTCTACATGGTTTTGGTGTAATCTGTAGTCAAACAATGCTTGCCAACATTATTAATCTGCTTTGGTATTCCCCAGTGTGGAGTGAGATGGCCAAATAGTATTTGAGAACGGTTTAAAAGGAAATGGGTTAATTAGTTTAGCTCTGGGTCAACAGTATATCAGGAACCATTGAGCCAGGCTGACTTCTACCTGGATCGCTGGTGTTTGAACTTCTCTGTTTAGTCAGCAAAACCTTGCTAAAGGAGGATTTCTCTAGTGTGAAGGATGAGGTGTGGCTGGAATAGTTTCTTTTGTCCTCTAGTAGGCTTATTATCCACCTCTGTATTTCTAGATGTTGTATCATATCCGTCAGAGAGAGATTGCGTGCTAGTTCTCCGTGGTGTTTCTGCTGTCTCCATCCATGTCCCGCAAGACCTCTCTGCAAGTCAGACTTTGTAAAATTCTGCTGCTTCCAGAGACAGTAATGTTTACTGTCCTTGGTCAAATTTTGCCATGAATCTTCAGTTATTCCGCTGATTTCACTGGGTCCCTGTAGACTTTGCTTGAGGATCTGTATTTGATCTCCTGTGAATTTTGATGAAGCAAATTTCATTCCATCAGGCTAGTCCACAAACCTTCGACTTCTGAGTTATTCCAGTGAATTACCACCTTATGCCTATGCACTTGGGTCAAGATTAATTTTACAAGAGCTTTTTCTGGTTCCATCTGAGACATGCAATAAGTGCTGGCAATCCAGGAACTTGGACGTGAGAGCACAAATTTTGGGGTGGTGTTAGATTTGTGTTCTTGATGTGATGTAGAGGAGCTGGTTAGGCAAGTTAAACTCTGATTTGCAGCTTTCGTGTGATAGAAATTATTGTCTGGTTTTCACTGTCCAGCTCTGTCATGCTGCTGCTTCTTTCTTTCAGGGTGGTGTCTCAAAGAAAGGTTGCATGCTGTAATTTGTGATGTTGTTCAGTTTAACTGGACAAAACTTGCCAGGCCAAACCTTGTCTTGGTGAGAGGGTGGGGTGCTTACTGAGATCGTGAGGTTTTGTTTCACCTTCAGACGTGGTCTCTTTTGTGTGTTAAGGACTATTTGCTTGACTGGAATGAGTCAAAATGTTCTGGAGTATGGAGGGCTCATGTTCAGAGGTGCCTGTCCTGCTCCTGGCAGACTGGGCGTGGACAAAAACCACCTTCCACTGCAGCCTTGTATTACCCTGATTGATAGCCTGTGGGATTATCCATGATCTTGCTAGCATACAGAAGTTTTTTCTCTCCAGCAAGAGTCCCAGGCTCCTTCTGGTTTGTAAATACCAGTTGTCTTGATACTGGTAAGCACAAATTGCTCTGAAACAGGCAGGAAGGAGCTGAAATGCTGCAGGGAACAAAGCAAGCTGAACCGTCTGCTCTGAAGAGCTGAGAGGAAAACGTTAAAATTGAGAAGATGACGACATTAGTGGAAGGACCGAAGAAAGGAATTGTTTCTGGTTAAATGAAATATGTTGTTTGACTCGATACATAATGCTCCTTTTCGTTTTCACTAACGTGCTTGTAATCTTTTCTTGTTAATTGAAATTAATTTATTTTATTAATTATTTTATTAATTTCAATTTGAAAATGTGTAAGCACTTTCAGGCTGATGATTTTTATTTTTCCAGCTGAAGTGACAAATCCAACATAAATTTGCAATGTTTTTGTTGACCCAAATATGCCTGTTTTCTTTGGGCAGGGATAAAAGTTTGAGCTGAGAAGCTCTGCCTGCTTCTAATCTGGACAACACCTTCTGCCTAAGGATACTTTCATTCATAAATAAAAGAGAAAAAAAATAACTAGATGGAAATGAAATCCAGGAAGTCAATACGTGCACTGTCAGGGTTGAGAATCCCACACAAACCAAGAAAAAGTGCAATTGAAAGAAACCGGACACCATGGCGTTAATTAAATCGCTTTGGCGAGCCAAATTCAGGGGGTAATTTTCATGGGAAGCATTAGTGATCCTGTGTTTGAAAGAAGTTAGCCGTTTGGATGAGCCTAGCTGTCACCAGGCTGCATGGTGTTACCGTGGCTGCTGGAATAGTATCACGTCTCTGTAACGTGTATTTAGAAATGCATACGGCAGCAGAGGAGGGAGGATACCTGACTTTTCAAAGCCGCCACTTGTAGATCATCTCCACCCATCATCTTCTAAGCAATGGCAAAAATGGGGTCTCAGTTGTCCAGTAACCAGGCTTCAAACTCAAAACCAAAAGGTTTTGAGCCTCTACTGTGCTGAGGTAAAGGGTCCTCTATTCCCTGTGTGCGCCTAAGGGTGAAAAGGCGAAGTTTTCATTCGTTGTTGTCATAACAAGTGCTTTCTTCTTGCAAAAGGGCAACAGGAAAGGTTTACAAAGTTAATTGTTGGTGGAAGCAAATTTTTAAAAGGTGCATCTGGTCTCAGCTGTTTACGTATTCACTCTCTGGTGCTTGATTAATAGCAAATTAGAGAAATATGATTTTATGTAGTTACTAAGTCTCCTATGAAATGTGGTATCATTCAGGGATTAAGCCTGCACTTATTTACCATGTTGGGACAGACCTACACAACTCGGTGTCCAAATAAATAGCTTGCATGAGGGTAAGCATGAGATCCCTTGGAAGAGACAACTTACTGTGGACGGTAAGATTTTTCTCTGCTAATTATAGATACATATATAAAGTTATTATATATATAAATATTGTTATCTCTGCTAACTTTTTATATATAGAAAGTTATTGAAATGAAGCAGACCTTTGTGCTTCCTGAACTTCTTTTTCTTTGTTGGTGGGTTGGGGTCTCTTCTGAGAGAGCGCTGTTTTGGGGAGTGTGGTTTTTTTTTTTTTTTTTTTTTTTTTTTTTGAAGTTCAGAGCTAAGTAAAAGTCCGATTATCAAATGTGTGCATCAGACTAGATAGCATTTAAAAATCTCAACGATTTTTGGAAAACTGCAGTTGCGAGGTATTTGAAAGCCAAACTTCTGAGCAATCAGCTGTGGTGCCATCATGAGTACATGAAGGGAAGCGCCTTTCCCAAGGGCTCGCACTGGAAACCATACTTTTGAGTTTCTCTCTATTGAAACAAATCATGTAGCAAAGTTTCAGTAATGAGCATTTCTGCTAGCCTTAAAGACATTTCCTTGTGCTTGCAAATCTATTAAGCCCTTAAAGGCAAAGAATAAAATAAATAAAAAAAAGGTAAAAATCAGCTCACACAGAAGGGAAAGGGAAGGGCAGAGGAAGTATTATTCCATAGGAAATCAAAATAACACCAGCCTTCTGCTAATTCAGAGTAGATAAACTATTTACCAGTGACTACCTAGTTTGGAAAAGTGATGGTATAATCACTGAAAACATTTTGAAATATGTTTCAGAATAAAAAGGCATTTTGTGCAGTTGCAGTAATTAATGGTTGCTCTCTTGCAATAGCCTCCAGAAAACTAACTCATGCGTTTGACAGCAAACATGAATATGCTTGTAAAACTGAAGGGAATCGTTAGGCTTGTGTGAGCTTGATCGCTTAAAAACAAACCAAGAAGCTGAACGTGGAAGCATGTTACGACTTCGGGGCTTGAGTGAAGGCGGCGGGAGCATGTTGGTGTGAAGTCCTAGGGAAAGGGTGACAGCCCAGTTCATTAGCAACTGTGCCAGCTGCGGCACGTGGGTTACGTGAATGAACTCAATGTATGTTTTAAAGTGGCATACTTGAGGTCCGTAACTGCCGAGAATACGTGGATATTTTAAAATACAAGGGAAATTGTAAGGCCATTATATGTGGTTGCGCTGGAGAGCTGGGCTTTGCTGTTGGCAGATGCAGCATGACGGCAACGTTTCAGGATGGTGGCGCATACTTAGTATTTGGTTTCCTTTTGGCCTCTGACTCGCATAACGGCACCTCCTCTCACATCCACGGAATTCCTGTAAGAGGAAATCTGATTTATTTGTGCAGGGAAAGAAGGGGAGGATTATGACAAACTGTGCAAATACTAAAAATTTTAAAAAAGGCAAACAGAAAGGTGATTCAGTTTGCCTCTTTCGTTGCACTTACTAACCATGATTATTCCATCCATTGAATTTACAGGCATGAATTTACAGGAGTGTTCATCAGAAGAGCTTTTAAGGGAATACGGCAGAGCTTTCATGGAAAGTGAATTTCCAAATCCGTGCTCTGCAACTGCAGCTCCTTCCCTCTTGTATGTCTGAGCAGGGGACAGAGGCCCCCCTGAGACCATTCCCGCTTTGTTCTCAGGCAGTTTGAGCATTTGAGATTCAGTCTGTACATTAACAAGTTACAAATAGCAAGCAGCAGTTTGTAAATTATTCTGAACTGTGGAAAAAGTCATGAAGTGAGAAATGGGAAAACAGCTACTGAGTTGCTGTCAGTCTGTTCACCCGAGTGCGAGATGACATAGTGACTTGAAGATGAGATGCTTAAAGTTGACTGAAAACTATGATTCATATTATAGAAATTAAAAGTCTAATCTCTGCCTCTTCCTGTTGGCATCTTGGAGTGCAAAAACACAGGATTCTCGTAGCCCAAATACATCCAAGTGCCCAAAGGTTGCTAGTTATTGGCAAATTGTAAATTTTCTATGGAAGGGGAGGAAAGTTTCATTCCAGTTTGGGTGTGTGGTTTTTTTTTGTTTGTTTGTTTTTTTGCTCTTGCTTACAGCAGGTTAATCAGGAATAACTTCACTGTCTCTCTGATCTACCTGTTTAGGCAGAGGACAGCCTGCATAAGCTAAATGCACACGTTCGTCTGTAGCAGGGGCTTAACAAAAGCTCTTTGCAACAGGAGTCATCTTCCTTGTGTTTGTGCTCTCTAATGTGGTTTCTGTTGCCTCTTGGACTGTGTAGGCATGCTAAGTCCCTGGCTTTGCCTCAGTTTTGAGTTTGACAGTTTCCTGATAGATTCTTTATCAAATAAAATATTATGTCAATAATGTCTAAAAGCTGTGGCAATACTGCTCCCAGCCCAGAGATGTAAATACTACGTTATCTCATGGCACAGCCTTAAATGACGCCACACATCTTGAAATAACATGTCCAAATGTGTCAGAGGAAGAGATTGTTAAAGCGTTTGCCTTATATTACCTGCCTGCTAGCAAATGGGTGGTGAGAGACCCAGGGTTTAATTTTTAATTTTTTATTTTTTTTGTCCATTAGGCAGATCATGCAACTATCTAAACACAGTTCTGGAAAACCTGTTTGCTAGCTTACTCACAGCCCCAAATGGCTTTAAGTTGCAATACTGTGGTGCCTAACCCTTCGGGGGGAAAAGAAAAACATAGCAAACCCAGCCCAGTACACCTTCTAGAACAACATCTTCCGAATTTGTGAAGATTTGGGGTGGGGGGGGAAGAAGGGGGAAAAATGGCCTGTGTGTGAAACCACGAATTATATTATGTCTGCCAAACCCCTTTGAGAATTGGACCAACTGTCGGTTCAAATGATTTGTGCTTATCCAAACTTTACTCATCAAAGGTTTTTATGAGTTCACTTTGGCAATGGCTATGTTTTTCCATGTGGTGAAATCATACACCTGGAAAACATGCAGCCAAAGTGGTGTGGAGCTTGAATAACTCTCCTTGTTCTCCAAATGCTCTTGAGTTTTAAGCATCATGGTAGTTAAAGTGTTTGTGGTGCTATAAAATTTGTACAACTTTACAGTAAACCTGACTCTTGCATAACCCTCTTTGCCAGATGATTGGCAGCTTGGTTGTGATCTTGTAACCCAAAAAGGAACACATATTGGCCTTAAGTCTTTACTGTGCGGAGGGGAGAAAGCTGAAAGTCTTTACCTTTGTACAAGCTGTGCATGGTGGCATGGAAAACATCCTGGGAGGCAGCAGACCTATGAATAATACTATTTAATGGTTTGCTTCACAAACAGCATGCAGAGCCCTGTCCAAAATCAGCCACCTCGGATGGACGGTAGCAATCGAGATGACTGTACTCCATGGATGTGATGGGGAGAGGTTGACAGAAGATACTGGCAGGAAATTCAAGAGAAAGGGTATGTCTACAGCAGTACTTGGTGTTGACCTTTAAGTTACCTTCAGCTACTCTGTTGTTTCTGGCAGCCTGTACTAAAGCCAGTTATATTGCCCTCCTTATTTGTAAGTTGGGCCCTCCTAGGGATAATTTTGAGGACAGCTTGTCTTTCCTCATGGGCAGCAGAGAGAGGCAGAGCCAGGGAGGATGGGGGAGAAATGGGAATGCTGGATAGTTGTGGGGTGGCTTCTGCGCTCTGAGCCTGTGCTAGCAGCGGACGTGGTTCAGGGGGACACAACTGGAAGACTGTTAGTGGTGGCAACGCTCTCTGATCTGTAACTGAGCAAAGGTCCCAGGATCATGGTGGGACTACTGGTAAATTGTGCCTTTGGCAATCCTGAGGTTAACCCCATTGGTGTTCTGGGTATTGGGGTGGGTTTTCAAGGACAGCTGAAAAGGTGCAGGCTTTTCTAATTATTTCAAGAGAGTCCTTCCCCTGCATAGCATACCATTTTATTTTCCAGTTGCAATTAAGCTGCAGTTGTCTAGGAAAGATGGCACAACACAATCCCCCAGATGGTACCATGAAATAAGATATGTATATATATAACTAGGGTAGCAAAACTGGTGAAGTTGTAAAGAAGTTATGCCATGGTGAACATCGTTTTCTTGAATGCAATGTCCAGTTGCTTGTCTTTCTGTTTACACAACAAAATTGCCTGAAGAGAGCTAATATGTTTAGAAAATGGCACTTGCCTATATTTCTAATGGGAGAGGAAACTCAACAGATTGATGTGACTCAACAAATTGAGTATACAGAACAGAGCACAGCTCTGATTAGGCCATTTGCAGGATGGTTTGAAGAGTGCTGGCTTCTAGCCAGGGAGCTCCTTCTTACTTGCAAGGAACACAGACACACAACGAGGACACTGAGCTAATGCCACGCTGTGCTGTGTCTCAAGTGATGATGATCTTTTACTTCGCATGTGTACTCGCTGCTGCCCACTCAGCGTAGTGGAACAGTCGTCCACCAAACATGTGGCCGTGCAGTAGAGACTTCATCACAAGCATAAGTGCAGACCTCTTCCAGTAAGGCCTAGTAAATGGCATGGATTAAAAATAGTATGGCTAGCATAAAATGGGATTTAAAAGAATATGGAGAGCATAATATGAATTCACGAAGAATGCTGCATAAAATGGCTGAGCTATTAGTTCATTTATAACTAATGTACCTGTGCGCAAATCTGTATACTGGTTTTGCCTACTGTAATATAAAGGGTCTTTGTTCTTGCCTTTATATAGTAACACCCCACCTAATATCTAGACACCCTTGTGTATATTTTACACATATATCTAATTTAGTTGTTAAATACTGCTCCAAACCCCACACGTACACCAAAAGAACCATGTATTGTTGAACTGGTTTGAAGTCTATAAAGAGATACTGCTTGGGAAGGGAAGGGTTGAAAGCTGAAGAATTAATGAGCATTCCTTTTAATTTAGTGGCCTTGTAATATCCTACTGAGTAGGAGGAGTAAAGAATAAGCCCGTTGGCTGGATTAGGTCTGCATTTCCTGTGTTGACATGGGATGGGTGGAGCAGGATGGTAATGGTGTCCCCAGCCCTGGAAGGAAGAAACAACCATTTGCTGTTAATATGAAACGACTCTCAGGGCTTAACTCTAGGACATAGATGTTAGATTCTCCACCGAGGCTGGTTTTTCCCCCTTTTGAATAAATGCTAATGCTCCTTCCCCCTAAGTTGCAATCTCTTACCTCTGATGAAACCACTTCTTGTCCTTGAATGCATTGATGAGGTCTTGACTGGGAGTGTCTCACTGGTGCGAGGCACTGGATCGACCTGGGGCGTCCTGTGCTGGAGCTCCGGAGAGGCTGTGAGTGCCTGGGGTCCCGGGCAAACATGAGGGAGAGCGCACAGGCAGCTGCCAGTGACCGAGGGATTTCAGCAAAGCCCAAACACTCGGCTTGCTGGAATCCATGAACTCATGAGCCATGCTCATGAGTTCAGTGTTGGTCTGATGTTTTTGTCTTTGTGCGTGTCTGCTATTATATGAAGGCAAGAATCTGAAAAAACAAAGGCCCAGCTCCAAGGAGCCTCTAAACAAAGCTAAACAGTTAACACATGGGTCTGCCCCCAATGAGAAGGGAAGGGGAACATGTTTTTCATTTTGTGATGAGTTGCTAACTGGGAGCCAGTTTGCCATCTGCCTGTGGGAAAACCCTTGGAGGAAGATTTGATGTACAGCCCATGGAGTTCCGCACTGCTCCCCCTCCAAACTGTTCCTGGGTGTAGAAAGACGATCCTGCTGTTAAAGCATTAGATGCTGGAAATCTGCCACGTTCGCAATGGGGAAGCCTGAGGCAAGATGCTTAGTCTGTGTGCCCTAGGTCCCTCTCTGCAAAGGATGGCAGCCAGTGTTTCCCTACTGCACAGGAGTTTTGCAAGGACAATAGTCGTTATTTCTGAGGTGTTTGGGGAGGCGGAAGGGTGGGAGAACGTAACTAAATCTAGAATGATAGGTAAAGGGGGTACGTGGGAGTTGATCTTCCATGAGAAGAGGTTTTACTGCACGCTGTGAAGATGCTCAGAATTGTAAGCTTGGCAGCACTGGGTGGTGGTGACCACCTGCTAGTAAGTTGATCTAGCAGTGCAGATGTGGCCCATTCCTGTCCTCTCTGTCCCCTCTCCGTCCAGCCAATTCCCTGAAGAGGTTTTCCCAGAGGCCGCAGAAAAGTTACTCTGCGGCTTCAGTTCTCAGGTGCCCATTGCAGATATGTTAAGGACATAAATTAAAAACATCTTCCTTACTTCTGTCCTCCCCCACGTTGTCTGGAGCACCCATCACGTGACCTCCTGCTTGGTAGACTTGATGATGCAAGGGTAGAGATTACTTTGGCTTGCAAGAATTGCATGGCAGTTCCAGTCGCTTATTATAATTTTGTCCTGGTCGGCGCCAACTCAGTAATCTGTATGATAACCTTAGGAGGAGCTTTGCCATGAGATCTTAGAAATGATATGTTGTCTCCTGATGAAAGTGCTGATTTAACCAAGTATTGGCAAATTGTCACAACAGTGAAACTCCATTCTCTGAACAAAACTGGGGAATTTTCTTCCATACGTGGAAATTAGATGTGTAGAGGAATTCTATGGTTAAAGAGTGACTCTTTGCCCTTTGAAAAAACCTACCCTCTGTTATTCTTGTTTCTTTGGGAGTGAGAATTATTCTAAAAGTCCTGGCATCGTTGTTCAGTATGTTCTGTTACCATGCAGGGGAAAGACTGTAAATCTTTATTGTCATCCCGGGAGTTTTGTTTTGCAGCTTTCCAAAGCTGAGCACCTGCCCCTTGTTTTGTCAAGTGAAGGAGGTGAAGTTTAAGTCTGGTGTCTTGTTGTTTACTTCATCACTTTGATGTTCCCCAGATTATCAAATTCTGTTTGCATTAACATATGATAATTTCTAGCTATATTGATAGATAATTATATATGCAACTTCACTGTATCACCTGATTCTAAATAAGTGAGTGATTCATCCTTTGTTCCTTGTGAATCTAAAAACTGGGTCTCCTTCGTTCCCAGACTGTCTCTAATTTAGAGATTACAAGCTTGAGGCATCAAAATCTGCTCTGCTGTATCTATAGTTTGTAACAAGGAGATTGATTCTGCACCCAGTTATGCCAGTGAGGGGAAGATAAACTCCCTCAAATCCATAGCTGCACTGTGGAGATGGAAAGCTCAAGTCTTGTACCTTTTGGGGATAGTGGGTATGTTCTTCCATTTAATGTAAATTCAGAGCAGTGCTGCTTTAAGATCAAAAGAATTACCCTGGATTTATACCAGGGTAGCTAAACATGGAATCATACATAATTCCCAAGCACGTTTGTCTTGCAAGAACCACACCTGATCTGCCTCCCAGCTCTTATTTGCATAAGACATCCTCATTGTGTTGAGAATATCTGGGGTGGGGTTGCTCACTTCCAGGGTGGGCAGCGGTGGCTGCTGCGCAAGCCCGAATCCTGCTGAGGCTATAGCTGTGGATCCCACTACGGGAAACCCTTCCTCAGGCAACAGGACCATCTCTCTGCTGGGTCTGTGCATTTCTGTGGTCTTAATGCTGTAACCTACTTTGTCCCTGGACACAATGGGATGAAACCCTACAGAGGAAAGACATATCTCAAATGCTTCCAGGATGTGCACATCAGTGATGTATGTGTAGTTTCTAGCACAGAGAGGATTAGAATAAATACATTCTTTGTAGATGCTGTTTTAATCTTTCAAGCTAAACTTAGATCTCGGACACCTGTCTCTGCAGCAGTCTGTCTCTTGAGCTCATGAATTTTGTGCACAGCTGTCAGGGCTGTATGTGGGGTTCTCTCTTTTCAGCTGGCTCTATTCCCAGTTGGCTGAAAAGTAGGAGCCTGTCTTAGAAAGAGAATTTCCACTCCTGCATACTTTGATGGAAACAAGAAGATATAAAACAAGATTTAATGACCCAGTTTTTTTGAACCATTTATTAGCTGTTCTGTACATACTCAGTCTCTGGGGAACTAAGTTACATATTATGATAAGTATAGAGTGCCTGTTCCCTATGGACTTTGTTCCATGATTTATGTGGATAAAATAAAGCATATAAACCAAATAAATTATCTTGGATAGCTTGCTTTGAAATAAGACTCGGGGAAGTGCCATGAGGTGGCCAAATGAAACGCTGACCTGAATTGGTGGTGCTAAAATGAGGATACCATTGCCTGCCACTGCCAAGCCCTTTCTTTAACTCAGAGGTTGAAGATTACAAAGGGAGGAGAAGGGTTGTTAGGAAAAACATCCACCGATGCCTGCCCTGTTCCTTAGGGACTGCTTAGAAAGGGGGGGATATGTCAGAAGCGGAATGGCTTCACCACAGCCACAGAGACAACCGATGTGCGCAGAGTTTTGCGGTGTGGTCTGCAGCCACCCGTTCTTCTCCGAGAAATGGCCGCTTGAGACTGGATCCCAGCGTGCTGCACTCTGCCTCTTGGGATCGGAGCAAAGGAAGGCAGCTCCAAACGAAGGATCACCGGCCAGGCTCTGCAGTCTGTACAAGCCTTACTCCTCTATAAGCTGGATATCTTCAGTCTTCTAGTGTCAGCTGGTTTAGGTGTAGTTGTTCAGCTTCAGCTGCCCGTTCAGTCTTCTTAAAAAATGGTGGCAATTGGGTGTTCCTGCCCAAAAGGATATTTTGCCCCCAGATTAGCTGCATAGAGTTTAATCAGCCTGGTGCTGCATGAGCGAAGCCCAAAAGCGAGGCCTCGTCCTCTGTGCGTGGTAACGGGGGCTGTTTCCAGAGGAATGC
Organism: Apteryx rowi; assembly: GCF_003343035.1. NCBI lineage: Eukaryota > Metazoa > Chordata > Aves > Apterygiformes > Apterygidae > Apteryx > Apteryx rowi. The sequence goes on from NW_020448308.1 coordinate 1,383,166, forward strand.
GTGTCCTCCTGCCAAGGTCAGGACAGAGACTGCATGTGGAAATGGGGTTTGCAGAGGTGCAATGATTCAGATTTTTACCAGCGATTCATGCCCTGGGTAGTAAAAAGCAGGTGTAAAGGGAGCCCAGAAGTTCCAGCGCTGCTTTTGACATATCGTGGGTTCAGCCTGGAGGAAGTGGCCAAACAGGCATCATCAGCGGTTTTAGCTGGACCCGGCTGTCTCTCGAAACAGGTCACTGTGCTGCCTTGCCGAGGAGAGCTTAACTTTCCCTTTCTTTCTTGCTTTCACAAGTTTTTCACGATCACACCGCGGGCAAAGCAATCCCCGTGTGTTCGGGAAGCCGAAGGCACGGCGTCCCTTGGGCGGCCGCGAGCCACCCTCGACGTCCTGTAACAGCAGCTCTCGGAGCTGGCAGCGCCGTGCCGCGGGGGGACCGGAGCCCCTCGCGGTCACCTAGCCTCTGCCGAGAAGCGCCGCGGCCGCGGCAGGAATTTGGCTCTCGTTAGACACTACACCTACACGAGCAGATAATGATTTGATCAATCGGCAAGCTTGTCAGATCAGACCCGCGATAACGGTGGCGGCCTGCCAGCTGCGGGATCAGAGAGACTTTGTTTGATGTTATCTGCGTGCAATTAGGTTACATGCATTGCTTCACGGCGTGGGCCAAGCGCCGCCGACGGCGCGGCGCGTTCGCCGCGAGGCCGGGGCCCTGCGGCCCGCCGGCACCGTGGGTCGCTCGCCGCTGTGGCCGGGCAGGCGGCGCAGGCTGGGGCTGCGCTGGGGCGCTGCCGGCCCCTCTTTCGCGTCCCCCGTAGCTGCTGTCAGCCAGGCGGCGAGGGAACAAGTAGATTCAGTTTCGGGAGACCTCGGGGCTTAGTAAAAAAGAAAGCTCAAAGAAATTGCTCTGTAGAAGAGTAAAATACCAGGTGTAACATGCAGCTAATTATGCCACTGGTTTACAGGAGGGATTTTAAATGTTTCTTTCTGAAAAGCCTGAAAGGAAAAAAAAATCAAAGGGGAAAGATTGAAAAACAAGTATGAGAAGATATAAAACAAGATTTATATCTAAATAATTTCCTCTAATTGCTGTTAGAAGACATTAATTTTCCTTTTGATGCTCCACTTTACCTTAGGCTTTGCTGTACCTGCCAGGATGGCAGGGAGTCAAAGAGGATTAGCTCAGCAGCTCTCTGCCTTAGTAGCCTCTGTAAAAGATTTAGCAATGGGAAGAATATACAGGTTAAAAAAAAAAAAAAAAACCTAATTTAAGCAGGCCAACTTCAGCCTTGGTTTATCCTGTGCAATCATGATGACTTCACCAGCATCCCATGGGTACAATTGAGGTAGAATCTGGGTTCAAAGTGCCACGTGTGTGTTTCCTCTTAAAGATACAGAAGTAGCTGATAGCTGGGTGACTACACAGGTGTCAACAGTGCTTTCAAAGCCATTTCACATGGAAAACATTTTGACTGTACAGAGAGGCAACCTAAAGCCCAGGCCCCAATTAAAGTTTGCCTAAATCTTCTTGGAGAAAGAGCTTAATGCTGACCTGTCCCTTTGCAAAGGGGGCGATTTTGCCTGAGGAGATTCCAGATAGAAGTGCTGTGATAATGCTTCATTTGCCCTGGTTCTGATGAGCTTCCTTTCTGCCTTACATGCACGCAGGACATCCCAGGTTTTCTGTGCCGGCACTTGTGCATTTTTGTGTCTCCTCCATCTGCAGATTGTGCAGTTTTCTTGACAGAGGCTGGGAGAGCAGAGGTCATAACTTGGGGGAGAGTCATTTTGCTGAGTCTCAGTCTGGAAGCTATGCCAGTTGGATAGGTCAAACACTTTTTGTTTCACCTTCCCCTTTGTCACATTTTTTTCAGTTTAAGGATACTGCTTGGTCTTTGTTTGCATCTGAAATCCAAAATTGCTTTTGGTGGTTGTGGCAGCTTGACTCAGAGGTACAGATTCCCATTCAGTTCAACAGGAATGGGAAAGTCCACATTCCTTCGGCTGCACTGAATATTTCAGCCTGGAAGTGTTGTTTATCAAAATTTCTCTTAGATGAACCTTGCGGTAATTCTCCATTAATTTATTTCCTCCAGTTATTACAATGAGATCTGCTCAGGGGTATCCTAGAAAACCACTTGGAAGCATCAGTGGAGAAAAATGAGTGCGGTTGGCTGTAAGGAGCACCCTATGCCACATCATAAGACTCAATCTCTTATTTTCCCACTGCTTTAATCTATTCTGTTCTCTGTGTAGAGCTGAAACAAAAGTAACCTGAGAAGATACTGTCTCTTTGTTTTTGTCCTGCATATTATTTTGTACTAGGCAAAGATACTGAAACCCAGCTCAGAGCTCAACGTATAGACAGGCCTCTTGAATGAGTGATAAAACAGATGCAGAAATAATGAGAATCAAAAGCCACTTTTGAAATGCAGGTTAGTTATGAATAAATCCCCTGCTTTGGATGGAAATATAGGAATGTATAGTGTGTATTAACAGCCCGGTTCACTAGGGTCACAATTTTCACGAGAGTCATTCTCATTTAAGCACTGCAATAGAGAGCCAGACTGTGCAAAGAAGTTAGTACATTGAAGACATACACTGGTTGTTGAGCTCTTCTGAAAATCTGGTCCTGCTAAATCAAGAGCAGACAGTCTCTCTTATTCATCTCCTTGTCTGGTGGTGGTTAAACAAATGCTTTTGAGTCTGAGGAACTTTAAAATTCTGCAGCTTCCATAAATGACTTTGATTTCAAGACGAACAACGAGATGTTACAATCAAAACCAAACCCGCTGCAGAATGTAGCATTAAAGGAAGCTGTGCTAATTTCTTCAGAAGCAAATGTAGAAGTTAGTAACATGAAACAGCTGACCACGAGCCAGATGCTTCAAAGTGATAACAAGTAGTTCAGGAAGCCCCCAATAGCTTTGGCTTTCCAGAGAACTTTAAGATCCATATGTATACCTTTAGGGGTAAACCTACGTTGTTAAATGCAGTAGTGCTCTAGATACAAAAAAGAATGAACAAATAGGCAATGCTTTCAAACTTCAGTGGGTACTTTTTAAATGGTGAGCTCACTAGATTTGTCCTTCTGAATATCAAATTAGAAATTAAGTTCTTTTGCACAAGAAACAGCTACAGAATAAAATCAATAATAACTCATCTTTTCTTGAGTAGTTGTTTTGTAATCCACTTCTAATGTTGGTATGGGTTTGTGGGTTTCTTATAAATAAGATGGTAATGAGATTTTAGCAAACACATTAACGTAGATAAATATCTGTTGGAATCAATGTGAATTTTTCACAGTTTGACCAAGTTTAGCCCATTTGCCCCACTTCGTATATCACAGTGAGTAAAGATGCAGACTCTGCAGTAGCAGTGGTGTGAATCTTAAGTAATACCAGAGTAACTATGACTAAAGAGGGTGTAGCAGGTGTGAATGCAACTGAGATGCAATGGATTTAATAGAGGGCATGGTCATATTAGGGGCAACAAAATGGTTTTCGGAAGCAGGAGTGAAGGACTAAATAGTTGGAGCTAATGAAACCACACCTGTAGGATTTTTGTTCTAAGTATCAGACATGTGAGGACATTCTCAAAAGGACGACCTGTTCTGCTGTCAGACTTTTCATTCTCAGAAAAATAGATGCGTGTTTGGGAGTTGAGGGAAGGAAAACTAGTCTCCTGCAGGAGATAAGATCTGATATAGAGGCCTCAGAAAGAAAAATAAGGCTAAATTTATGGTTGCTGGAGTAGCTGCTCTGTATCTTATTTATCATTCTTTACATTTATCTGAATGCATATTTATTGCTTCTCAAACAATTTGGTGTTGCTAAAAAAAAAAAAAAAAAAAAAAAAGTTATGTCCAAAGGGCTCAAGGAACAGTTTAAAGATTATAAGAAATGTACAACTACCCAACATTTTCTCTGTTGGGGGCAGAATTTTTAAGGGCATCCAAATGAGTTAGTGATATATCACACTGAAATTCCTTTGTATTGAAGGGTGATGGACATAAATCCCACCTGAGAGGCCCCATTTGGGAACAGGACCTCGTAGCGCTGGTTGCTGTACAAAACAAAGAAAATCGCATCTAAGTACGTTTTGGTATTCTTGTTTTACAGAGCGATGATGGGTCATGCCTAGGATCACATACACAGACTGTGCGAGGGCAAAGGGCAGAAATCTGATGTTTTCTAGTGGTGCTTTCATGTTTTATCCGACAGACTTATGCATGAGCAATGCTGAAGTGGCCTGCAGTCATTGCCTCTACTGACACCAAATATGTGATCCTTTAGCTGAAAGAGGGATGCTGGAATGGGAGCGCTGGAAGGAAGACCTCACATTCCAGCAGAAAGGGGAATCTGCCAATATCAAATGTTCCTTTTTATTCATTTTCTTTTTGGCTACCAATCCTTCTGAATGCAAAATTCTATAGCTGTGAGTAAGGGAACTGCTGGACTTGGTCTTATTTTCCAGTTTTAAGCATTATATATGCAGTTTACGCTTGCGGAATAACATTAAGGCTGAAATCCCAAATCTCAGTTTCAGAAAGCAGTGTATTCCAGTCTTAATTCCTCCTGCCTTGTGGGTCTTTCTTTCAAGTTTTTATATTGCACAAAATGCTGTGGTAGCTAAATGTATTTGAATCCCTCTCTTTCATAAATTTACCCCAACACCCCTCACATAGTGACTTTGACTGGAGCCATGAATACTCATGACCTCTGAAAGTCAATCCCAGGCTGAGTGATAAAAACAAACTAGGGAGTGATTTTTTGGAAGGGGGTGAGGGGAGGCTTATTTACTTGCTCGGGAACATGGGGCATAGTCAGAGAGAGACCCAAAGGTGTTCCCAGGCCCCCGGTTCCATGCCAGCTGTGCTAGACAGTGCTGCAGTCTTATATTAGAAAAACTTGATGATTAAAAAGAAACAGCTAGATATATCTAATTTAATAAGATACAACCCATGTGGATCATAAAAGGGAGATCATAGCTGATTAAAACTGCATGAATTGTTTTAAGTGCATTCCTCAATTTTTAGACTAGAACAAAGGAGATGACCTGATTTATCCTAGAATGTGGAGATAGATAAGAGCAACTACCTCGACTAGACTTTTCCTCTGCCAACTCGGGATTGTATATTTAAAAACTAGTCTGGACAAACACGAGCTGTGTGCCAAGCAACAATGTTTCCATCACTTCCCTTGGAAGATTATTTCATATACTAATAGATCTTGTTGTCAGGAGGCTTTTTCTTACAGCCTAAATCACAGCGTCTAATAGATTGTTTTTTCCCTTGTGCCTTGCTCTTTTCTAGTGTTTGTAGGCTGTAGCCATGGTATGTGGAGTTGCTGCTGAACCAGGTTATTGAGAGTTTGGGAAGACTTTGTATGAAGCAGACTGTTCTGAAAAGACAGAGTAGAGACTGGCTGAAAATTGGCTTTCAGACAGAAAATTGAGGATGTCACAGATGGGAAACGGTTCAGGATGGAGAGGTGTGGCAAGGGTCAGTTTTAGCTACACATTTGTTTCCCTTATACATAAAATTGATCTTTACTCATTCTCAGATTGAAATAAATTGCTGTTGAGGCAAAATGGGAGAGAAGAGAGGTTTCCCCCCGCCACCACCACTAATAATAGTGCCTGACTGTGGTGGTGCGATGGTGAATTGAGCTGAGCCGTCCGTGTGTCCATCCTTACCTCCCTGCGTTCCCTGCGGGTCTGTCAGCCCTTCCTTTGTGGGCTTTGTGGTGCAGGACCATCGTCCTTACATGCCTTGGGTTATCTGTAAATAAATAAAAACAAAGCAGAAGCAGTTTAAATAGACTGCCTTAATGTATTGGCCTGATAACTGATTTATGGGACTCTTTCCACTCATGCGAATTGGCACAGCTCCATTGACTGAATTAGAGCTGTGCAGATTTACACCAGCTGAGGATGTGGCTCCTTGCGTTTAATATATCAGGAACTCTAGGGCCAAAAATAGCCATAGATACCTTGAAAGGAAATGCCATGTGAAATGCTGACTGAGAACGAGCTTGCTGCGGGGAGGAGGAGGAGGAGGGGAGGGCTGGTGGTGACTAATCCACTATGGCCATCTGCACAAATTGGCAGCTGTAAAATAAAAGCAACCAAGTTATTGCAGCATATATATATTGAAGCATTAAGTGTAAAGCATGTGGATATACTGTATAGAAGCATTCAGTGTTAATCAGTGGGGAACGTGAAGTAAAACACGTAGGCTATTGTGTGCAGTTTGAGTTACCTTATTATAGGAAAGCGTGCAGCACATTTGAGAATGCCGAAGGAGCAGTGTAGGGCAACCAAAGTTATTCAGGGATTTGGGGAATGAATTATAAAGAAAGATTAGCTAGGCTTGGCCTTTATAACTTTGAAACAAGAATTGCGTTGAGCTGAGCAGCTTGCTTCGACATGGTGATACTGAGCTGGAAGCTTGGGGAAAATAATACATTAGCTGAGTTCTTTGACACACTTACTGGAAACACCATGAAAGATTTAGAGGGCACAGCTCCATCTCAGCATGCTGAGGCTGACCCCGAAACCGCACATGGGATTGTAGTGCAGGGGCAGATGAGAGCACAGGGAGTTTAGATACCTGAATTTCACTCCACTTTTGAAGACTGAGGATGCTTTAGTGGTTAGGGAGCAGAGAGAACATGAAACCATGGCCCCACAGAGGCATCGATGGTGCTGGATTTCACCGAGGGGGTCCGGATTTCTGCTTTCTGTGCTACAGTCTGTCATTGACTTCTTAGGGTTTAAAACAGATGGCCCACAAGCCTGTGGTCAGGTGTGTTTTGGTTTTATTTTCAGTACATCTTAGCTTTTGTGGTGATATTTCTAGCGGGTTTTCTCTTTTTTTGGAGAACCTGACCTATTTTATGCAGGCTAAGCCTTTCCATACTGAGGACCTGTTTTCAATCTACCCTTTGCAGCGACTGGAATTGAACTGAGTCGCTTAACCTGTCCACGGTATCTCAGCTCACCCATCTGTACACCAAGAGCAAAGATGAATTTGCAGTACCTCGGCGACCTGGCTCTTTGGGACCGCGTCTGCCTGCAGCATCCGCGGCTTAATGAATGTCTGAAAAGAGACGCGAGGTCCTCGGGTTAAAGGCCCGTATCCTGTAAAACACCACATTACGATTACGATGTTCCTCTTCATTGATCAGCTGTCAGGGAGATGGACTCCAGTGCCCTGGTGCTGATGAAGTGGCAGCAGCGCCACGAGCGGGGCCGCTCGGCAGGAACACTGCCCAGGGCAGCTCCTGGGATCGCCTGGCCCCCGAGCAGGCGCTGGGGCTGCTCCGTGGATGTGTCTGCGTGGCTCCGCCAATGCTCCCGAGCGCCTGGTGCCACTGCAGCTCTGGAGCTGTTTTGCAGATGGGGCAGGACAGGAGATACCAGGAGATCCCTGTCCACCTGGTGGGATCCTGCCCCAAGAGCTAAGTTGCGCCTCGATGATTTATCTGCTTTCCAGGCTGATTGCCTTTGTGGCTGGGATGGAGAACGCAACGCAAGTGAAGCGTTTCTTAGTGTTTCAGAGGCTGGGGGTGAGAGGGGGGGAAGGAAGTTGAGCCAAAGTGCAGCCAAAACAGGGTGCTGACCTGATGTTTTACCACGAGTTGGTCTTTTAGCAAGGGAGACCCTAAAAAACGTACTTCTCTCCCTTGGCTTCGGGTGGGAAGAGGAAGCGTGATGCTGAGGGAGGCCGCACCGGCAGCGTAACTACAGCCCCAACACTAGACTTCTACTACAAGGCACAGTCACCCCAACCAGCCCTTTATCTTCTCCTGGGTTAACGCTGCTGGAGGCACTTCACAGTTAAATTCAGGTGTCTGGTCTTTACTTGGTGTTGGGGCTTTTTTTGTTTTGTTTTGCTTTGTTCAAATGTGTTAATTACCCTGAGGTGAAGAAGACATCTTTTAATGTGAAGGCTACTCCTGTGTATGTGAAATATTTAACACTTGGTATGCTGAGACTTGCTCTTCAAAGTGTTTGTGTTCGCTGCGGGGGTAAATAGTGTTTGGCAAGGCTGATTGAGCAGGCACCAGCGAGAGGGTGCCTTCGTGCAAGGAAATCACCCAGACACCCCTCCAATTTGCAAATGCGTGTCAATACACCCCGTGCATCTCATTCTGCCGCGCTACGGAAGTACAGAAATTACAAAGTGGGTGCAGATACCACGTTCTATGGGGGAATCTTGTTTTATCTTGTAAATGGTGTTATTATCATCCTTTAATATGTAACAAAGGCTCTATTGGCATTTATAGAAAGAAAACCAGTTGATGAGATTGTAGATTCCTGATTTGGGCCATGCATGCGGTTAAATCCCTGGTGTTTTCTTCACAAGTTCCTGTCCAAGTTGGTTACGTGAGGCAAAGCCCTAGATGATGGCTCACCAACATGGAAGCTTTGTGGAAAACTTCAGGCTCCTCAGTTAAAGGCTGTATCAAGAGCACAGCGGTCTTCTGAATCTTGGTATAACTGCAATGCTAAATAGTGTTTTTTCTTCTTTTTTTTTAAAGAGCTATCATTACTACTGTAGTAAAGCAGACAATTTAAATGAAAACTAAAAGGAAGTTCATGGGGGGGGTTTCTGATCTGCTGTTCCCAAGAAAAGTTTTTTTTTTTATAGTTCGAAATTCAAATAGTCAGAAACCAAGGGTTTTGGCCAAAATACTTTTGTTTTTAGGCATTTTGTTTTTCAGGAAAAATAAGTGAAAAATTTTCCACACAAACCAATACTTTTCACAACCTCTTATGTTTCCTTGGAAATTTTCCTTATAATTTGTTTCTGTTGGAGGACTCTCAGTCCACCGCCCCCAGGGCCAGTATCCGCAGCCTACCTGACTCGAGTCCACAAAAGCAGTCTGCAGAAAAGTTATTCCACTTAAACATGGTTCTGTGGGTAGAGAAGGGTTATCATTACTACAAGCATGTCACACATTTTAGGGCATCCTTACCTCTTCTCTTCCTTAACCTTTCCTTGAGCACATCCCTGCTCATCAGTCCGTATCTATCAAGTGATACTAAGCTGTGGGCATCTGGTGAGCGTTGTGCACAGTTTGCTCCAAGTCAGACCATGAATAGAAGCTTGTTATGGCTTCTCCTTGAAAGTTCGCTCTTCAGTTAACTGCTTGTATATGCAGCTCAGAGATCCTTGGTTTAACGCCCTGTGAGCCAGCCAAAACAGCCCCTTAGTCCTGTGCCACAAGACAAGACTGGCTCAGCTGATGAGGAATGCTAGGGGATTAGTATTCCCAAAGTGGCAGCTTTGCATTTCTGGAAGTTGGAGGGTAAAGAAGGACCCAGGAAGGAGTGTAAAGGTGTGTTTTTCTGCTGGGAAGAGTTATTTTGCAGGCAGAAATGGTAACAGTTCTCAAAAGCTTGTATCTGTGGATTTCCTATAAGGTTAGGACTCCAAGGAGGTTCTGCTTTTAGTTGCAAGGTAAGGAAAGTAGGAACTACGAAGATTTGCAAAGGACGTGCTGCCCCTGTGCAGTTTTGGTTGCTGGAGTATAGCTACAAGGACTCACAGGGGTGGCTTTATCTGGGGGTGGGGAGTGGAAGGGGCTATGTGCCCCCCTCTTCCTCCTCCCTGATGGCCCACAGGGAGGTTAGTCCTTTGGTGATGCAGAAGGGTTGCGTGCTTGCGAGTACCCCTCGCTCCCTGCCACCAGCCCTGTTACAGCTCCCTGTGGCCCTGGCCAAAGAGATTTTGGGACCTGGGTTCCTTTCAGCTCCGCCAGCGTGGTCTGGTTTGGCTCCGCTTGCCGAAGTGCGTTGGGATGTTAGTTGAAAGCACAAGAGATGCCCCATTTCTACAGAAAATCAGTGGGGTTTAGCTGTTGGGTGCTTTCACCAGGGTCTTTTGAAAATGTCCCCCATGAATAAAGGAATGAAAGCAAATAGCCGAGGGCTTGCGAACTCGCTTTGTACGTAGGGCTAGAGCCAGGAAGTCAAGAGGTGCATAAGGACAAGTCTCCTAGCAATAAGCTGCATTAGAGGGTGTAAGGGATTATCTTCAAGCTGTAATTTCCACAGAGAAAAGTCCACACTAGTTTTAAAACGTTTATTCACACAAAGTGAGTGTGCTGCAGATGCAGAACACTCAGCCTTTTAATGTCTTGTATAATTAAGGACCACTTTATTTTCTCTTTTTATTAATGACTTACCTTTAATGTTAGCCCAGTGACACAGTTGTGTAATTTAATGTGAAATGTATTATTCAGCTAGCTGCCGCCTTACAGAAAGGTTTTGACAGGCTGTAATGGTTTTGGTTGCAGGACAATAAACCATCTTTTTTATAAATGCTGAGAAGAAACTTGAAGGACGTGAGGTGGCTCTCTTAGTAGTTTGATGGGTTTAATTTTTTTAAAAGACAGTGTAATTGAAGAAAAAAATACAGCAAAAGACACATCATAGCAAAGCCAAATTAGTTGTTCTGTCCCCAATTCAGAGGAAGCATTTAAGCATATGCTTAAGTCTCTCTGGGGAATTGCCTCAGTGAAGCTTATGCTCTCTTGAATAAAGACTGAGTTTAAGCAATTATTTACCCTTTGGATAGTGAAATTTGTAGAAAGAAATATAGCATCTTTTATTAAACCAATGTTTTGTAAGACACTTCAGCACATCCGTTGTCTTATGAAATGCCAGTTGGAAATTAGCATTTGCTTTAAGTTAAACAAATTCTTAAGTGTTCCTGTTGTTTTGTTGAACTAGGGGGCAGAAATATTAAAAATTTAATGGCTTACATGAGGAGGTTTCCTATGGGAGCAAAGGATTTGATTCAGTGACCCAGTCCTAAATTCCAAGTTGCTGAAGCAAAAATGTTGTACAGGGAAAAAATGAGAGAAAGTTTGTTGTAGTCCTGCCTGCGCTTCATACTTTCTTCTTCCAACTGAACAAAAACGTGCAGTCTCTTCTCAGTGCCGCTTTCTCAGGAAGCACAGCTAGTGCAGTCAGTCTGTGGTGCTCGGCGGCTTGGGATCTGATGGCTGATTTCCTCCAAATTGGATGAAGGTTTCGGAAGAAATCTAGTTCCTGCAAGTTTTGTGGAAGAGATGCCTGGGTTAAGGAGACTGCCCAGGTCAGGACAAGAGGTGCCAGTGAATTCGCATGGGGATGGACCAGTTAGATACCCCAACCAGGGGGAAAAAAAAAAGTGGGAATTAGCAGTCAGCCACAAGGTGCACATCCATGGGTGACAGGTCTCCTTAGTTCAGGGGTCCTCGCGGGTTTTCACCAGTGTCCGAGCTGGCTTTCCTATGCGCTATGCAAGTGACTTGCACCGATGTCTGATTTTTGTATGGGCAAGAGGCTTGTTCGTACCTGTACAAAATCAGCTTGTTCTGTGCATCCCTGCCTGCGTGACAGGGACACGTTCCCAAAGGGTACTGCCTGGAAGCAACACTCAACATCAAGAGGTTTATGTGCACAATTACAGATTGCTTCTTCAAAATTCAAGTCTTTGGCATTGCATAGCGCTTCCCCCCAGTACCCCAGCCCTGATAAAGGTAATTTCGTATCCCTTTAAACCTAGTCCTACAGTCTCCAGCCGCTCTTGGAGTACTTACCTGTCTACGTCCCAGCAGCCTTACCCGAGGCGGAGGGACTGGTATTGTTCTTATCGTCAGATAAGAAGGTTTTACCCAAAGTGCACAGAGATGTTGGTGGCAGAAGTATCAACCAAATCCCGATATCCATAGTATGTGGCTAATGCTTAAACCGCAAGAGTTTTTCTCCCCGAAGAACAGTGATTTGGAGACAAGCAAGTAAACTAGGGAGAGCGCAGTTTGCGCTGCAGCTGGCCGCGTTTGCGGCTCTGCCCTGCGGATAATCTCGGCCGCGCTAGTCATCCCGCAGCTGGGTCCCGGGTACAGCGGGAGGCTGGGGAGAGGAGTTCGTCCTGCGTCCCCCCTACGTGAGGCAGCGCTGGTATGCTTAAATTATGATCTTGCAATTAAAAACTGTATTAAAATCTTCTGCCGCTTCTGGAGTGGGAAGCTGTAGTAAATCAGATAGCTACATGGAGACTCTTAGACAAGTTAGGAATTATTCATAACCAATTATGTAAATTCCTCTGGAGCTGTAATAGTAAAAAAACATCCCAGAGCCCTGCACAAAAAGTGGGTTGGTTTGGTTACCCCCAGAGAAGGAGAAGGACTATTATTGTTTAAGTCTAGTCTGTAAATGTGTTAATGGATCCACTCTGAAGTATCTGAGGGGAGAAGGAACAGACGCAACCTATTAACTGCCCATGTCCTAGTAATCATCGAATAAATTGACTTTTATTGTATCCAAAAGTAAGAAATCTTCTGGGATAAAAAACCTTTTGCTACTTGGCTGCTGATAATTGGAATCAACAACTCAAGGAATTAAGGAGGCTAGATCAGCTACATGCTTTTAAAATGATTTGTAGCTGATGTATTGCCAGTTATGCACTCTATGGGCTAATCTCTAATTGTATTTTCATGTATGGTTCTGGACTGAGTGGGTGATTTATCTGACACACGGTTTGATCTGCCCATCACCAGCCCTTAATATATGGGATTTGCCATTCCAGATGAAGCTATTTGTCCAACAGGTCCAATCTTCTGCCTTTGGTGGTAGCTAAAATTGTGCTTTCAAGGAAGCACCCTTTGCTGAAGTAACTGGGTGGGCAGAAGGGTCACTGGCTGCCAGAAGCAGTGATTGCAAAGCCGAGGAGCTATTCTTGGCCACACGGTGAGTGTTTTCACCATTTAACTTTAGGCATCCATGCTGGGGGCCTGACCTCGCTGCTTAATCAATAGAGAGAACTGAGGCGCTTTCAAAGGACACTTCAGAGCAACGCAGTGGTTTCGATGTCGGCTGCGTAGGGAGCCTCCGGGAGGAAGTCAAGGGGCGGCGTGAAGACCCTCGTGTTTTGAGGGCGCCTGTGTGGTTCAGGCAGTAGTTCAGAGGCCAGGAAACAGTTAGCTAGCTCGGCTTTGGGAGATATTGAATCGCTTGCTCGATCTCTCTGAACTTTTTTCCACCCACTCGTTCTCTTGCATAATTAGACTGTAAGCTCTTCAGGGCAGGGACCATCTCTTTTATAAGCTGTTTTGTGTAACACCTAGCACAATGGGGTGCCAGTCTCACCTGAGGCCTGCAGGCACTGCTCTGTTAGAGATAATTAGTATTTTTTTAGGCACCACTGTAGTACAAATAACCAGGGTTTTGTTGTTGTTTATTCTCGGCCAAATCCTGCTCGCAAGGTGAAGGCACAGAGCAAAGGTGCAGCGGGTTCGCAGCAGACTTTGTGGCATAGATAGCTGTGGCACAGGCTGGGTTTAGAGAGGAGCAAAGACCCATCCGGGTTTGCAGTGAAGACTGAAGGATTCTGCAGACCCATGCTTTACCCTTCACGCAGCTGCTGCTTGCCATGTTACATTTAGCTAGCCACTTTATAGCTTTTCACCAAAGCTCCTTTCCTGTGAAAAGCAGAGTTAATGACAATCTCCTCCTTTATAAAGGACTTTGAGATCTTGGGCTATGAAGAGTGAGTTTCTGTAGTAACAGTAAGAGAAATCAGAAATTAGATGTGGCAAATTCTGTTTAATTCATCCTATACAGTCATATGCTTGCACAGATGAGAGCATGTTCTTGCAGCACTTCTATAACATGCCGTGCTCTGGACGGACAGAACTGGAGAGAAATGGCAGAAATTCAGATGCCAAAGTGCATGTGTCTGTCTGACCAGCCATGTGCGCATATGCTCACATGCGTGAGAAATGCTTTCTTTAAAAAAAAAAAAAAATCACAGAACTGTTCTTTGTTTCCTTAATCTCACCGTAGATGGTTTCCTCTTTGCATGCCCATTCTATAATTCCCCCAGTAGACATCTGTCAGGAATACACAAAAACTAGCACAGCTTTGATGCAACAACAGAATCCTGGAAACCAATCAAGAAAAAAAAATTGCCCTTGTAAAACTGGGTCTGTAATTATTATGGGAGCCAAGATATCGAGATAATAAGGAGACAGCCCTAAATAACTTGGGGGAATTACAGAAGGTAATAATGTACTGCGCCATTGCCAGACGGAGTTAGACAGACAGAGTGGCTATGGGTTTTGGCCTAGGTTCTGCATTGTGTTAGAGCTGCTCCACCGCTGCCAAACCAAGGAAGGTGTGCGAGGAACGGGGTTGTGCAGCCATCCTGATCCAGGCCGTGCGTTCCTGAGCTGCAAGCGTGGGAGCTGGGATCAGCTCCTGTTTCCTTGTTTCCCTCACCTGAGGAGACTTCAGCCGTTCTTCTCGCTTGAGAGCTAAAAGAGCTGTTGCAGGGTTGCAGGAAAATCACTGTGATTTCTCTGGTTGGCTGTGGCATCTTGTATCGCTGATAGGTTCCCTCTGCTTGTTGCTAGCAAACCTGTGTTTTATGCAGAAATCATAGCACTGACCCTCTGCAACATGATATCGCCGTGGTACCTGGTGATGCAAAATAGGCAAAGGGCTACCCAAAGAGAGCAGAGCTGCTGCTGTCTCGGAGGGAGGGAGTGTCAGCTCTGCTTCACTGGTTATGGTAAACTGTTGTACACAAGCTCATATCCTCAAACAGGAGTCTCTCTGCCAGAAAGTCCATGTAGCCTCGGAAAACAGATGGTGCGGGAGAGAGCTCATCAGGAGTGGTTGCCCTGGTGCATTTGTGTACTGCCAGAAGAGGCAAGCCAAGAGCACGTTGCTATCTTTCGCAGCCACCTTCAGCGGGGCAAGAGAAGCCGACTAAATTAGCCTGCAGAGGAAGTGTGCTCGGTGTTGCCGCAGCTAGCCTGTTTCCAGTACCAGAGCAAGCTTGTTGAAAGCTGGCATGGGCATCTCAACACTGTGGTGTAGACATATCCTTTGGGTGTAATAACAATAGAAAGATGAGATACGTAGTTTTCAGAGGTTTTGGAGCAATAGGGTGTTAAGATAATACAGGCAATGAAGCTCAAAATATATCTGGTGGTTTCTAACCCTACTGGTATGTCTCCTCGGGGTTCAGAGTGTTAGAAGAATCCAGGGGCATGTTTTAAAGTACTCAGAACCCACAACCAAGAGTTGAGATTTCCAAAGATCTTAACACCCAGTTAGACAAACAAAAATCAGGCCGAGGTACAAAGCTGCTCAGCAAACCGGGGGCTGAACTTTTTGGAAATTCAGCTTTTAAGTGCTGTCGATTTGCTGTTCGGTGAGACAAGATCTCTGCATCCTTTTCAGCAGAGCAAATCCTATTTAAAGACACAAATGCAAGCCCATGTTATTAAACATAATGTTTTTATTTTGCGAGGATGTCCTATCTGATTAGAATAGGGACTTACAGCTGCTGTCTCCACAGACTGACTTCAGTCTTTAAAACTGAATCTTAACAGCAACCTCTTCACTCCCTCCCTTAATCTTGGAGGCACAATAAAATGCCCTGTGCCTTCCTTCTGAAATGGAAAAACACACAACTGTTTCAGATGTGTGAATAGTGGAAATCCCAGTAAAACACGAGAGTACCCCCTACGCCAGCACTTTCCAGGGATGCTCATTACCTCTCCTCTAATGTCCTGGTACTTGGTTGTTGTAGGAGCATAGCATGCTACTGTGAAGTGCTTTTAAATTAGGATTTTAAAACTTCTCCTGTGGCTACCCCTGTTGATTATGATTCGTTTTTTTCCCTACCAAGACCCAGCATTTTGGCTCCAGCACCTTCATCAGTTGTAATTACTGTGCCCTTTTACATGGAAAATGTGATCAACTTCAGCTTGTCTGAGCTGCTTCATCCATCTGCACCTGTGGCTATGGAGGGAATGTCTCATGCTGGAAATTCTGACTTTATCAGAATGGCAATTATTAATCCTAGAGAACTGCATTTAAAAATATCTCCCTTTTTATTAGCATTATTAAGAGGAGTCTAATATTTGATGACCTGCTAATTGCTTGTCATGTTAATTCCAAAGTAAAATGTAATGACCCATCCTTAGTTTGAATCTAAATCAAGTATTTTTAAAGACACAGGAATATAGCTGATGAATGAATCTGTGTTTGAGGGTGAATCTGTCCAGTTTAAGTCCTTTCATTCTCTTTGAATCCTGTTTAATTCACAAACAAAAATGGCAACACAATATCCTTATACATTTTTTGGATTTCAATGGGTCTTTGCAGCTCAAGAGTTCAAGATGAGCTTATGGGTCTTATGTGGTGCACAGCTGTCAGGAATATCAGCTAACTCTTCCAACCTATGTATCCTGCATCTTGCTGTAGCTCAAACTAGGATTTGGATACTTTCCAGGCTCCAGTTTTGACAAACATTTCTTCCGGTCAGGTCAGGAGGAGCTGTTTGGAAGGTCATCTCTTTTAGATGACTGTTTCAGCTGCTTCTCTTGGTACTTAAAACTAATCGAGATCCACTGGTCAGGGTGAAAAGAGAGAAGTTTACAGCCTCTATGCACCAAGGTTCCTGAGCCCTGCAGCTCCACTGGGAAGTAATATATGTTTCCCCCTGTCCTCTGCAGCATGTGTCCCCCGGTCTAAGACCCATGCCTAGATTAAGCGTGTCCACGGAGTGTGGATGTCTACGTGCAGTGGTCGGACCAGGCACAAGCCTGCCTTGCCTGGTCTTGTTTAGGTTCCCACTGCCCTGACCGTGCCTGTGCAGCCGTCCCCAAGCCTTGCACACATCCCGTGTTTGCAAGGCTCAGAAATCTGCTTGCACAGGGGAGAGGTGTGGCACAAATTCTCCTTTTGCAATAACAAGCTCCTCTTCCCACCGCTTCTGCCTGGGTGGCACAGTAACCACAGGCTCTCATCATTAGCAACAATTGGCGGGTCCCAGATTTAGCTCTGTCACCACAAACCCTGTCGTTTGCTCGAGCGGTCTCCAGCTTTAGCAAGTGGCAACTCCCTTAATTATACATTTTTATCTCCTCCACCCCAGCTACTGCACTCGGGGCTGGAGGAGGGGAGCATGGAGCAAAAGGGAGGGATCGAGGGGGAGAGTTTAGGTAAGTACCTGGGAGCACAGACCAGCAGGGTCGGTCTCACCGGCTGTCACCCAACTGCATGCTCCGCAGCAGGTTTTTAGCAGGAGCCTGGGCCAAATGAGTTTTCCTTTCTGTCTGCTGGGCCATGGCTTAGGGCTGTATTTGTTCCTCCCCCCGCCCCCCCTTCTCTCTCTTCTAATCTCAGGAAGGCTTTTTACGTGGCTCACCTTCTCTCTCTTGGTTTCAGGTGGATCTAGTTTTGCGGTAACTGCACCGCCCTCTCCTTGGGCATCCTCCTGCCCTGGCCTGGCCTCCCCTGGTGCCTCTGCCTTCCCTGCTCCTCTTTCTTTTTCCTTTGCTGCCCCCTATCCCCCAGCCTTGCCCTGACGCCTATCGCAGCAAGCCGTAATTTGCTGCATAGGCATAAAATACTGTGAACTGCTGCACCTTTTGCACATGGATAGGTCAAAAAGAAGTGTAGCAATTTGCTTGAACATGTGCACGGGCAGTATTAATGCAGATCAGTTGCAAGAAATAACGTAATACAGATTTGCCAACGTATGTATTGCATAAATGCTGACAGGTGCTGACAGAAGTGTGTGCGTAAACATTTAATAGCACTGTTAATTCATAGCACAACAGTTGCTGTTGGCATAGCTTGGAATTTATTATATTTTGCTATTTATTCCTAGTCAGCGTGTTGTCCATCATCCTCCCAGATGGCATGTCTGCCGCGATTCCTTCCTTCTAAAATTTGCATGATGCTTTTCTTGAGAGCCAGGCTGGGTGGCCTACAGCTCAAGTTGTGCACACAGGCTCCAAAGCTGCCTTTCTTGTTCAATGCAAACCCACTTCGCGTCTGTGAAGAATTTCCTTAATCTCTTTATGCCTTAATTGCCCTCCATGAATAGGGAGAAATAAATATTTCATTCCTTTATAGATGCGCTTCCCTTTTTTTGTTTTTTTTTGCTAATCTACTCAGATTGCTGTGGTGAAAACCTGGCCCCACTGAAGATGCAGGCAAAACCACCACTGATTTCAGTGGAACAAAGATTCACCTTAACTGACTCTGCCTACAAGTTAGGCGTCTAGTCCAAGGTAATCATCTAGGCTCTATTTATAGTCCCTGTTGAAAGATGCAGGTACCTCTAGCATCAATTCACCCTGCTTGTCCTAGATAACTATCTTGGGGTGGGATGACTAGCCCTCCATGGGTGCCAGTTTCTCTCTCCTGTGGCTAGAGTGGAGGCTGAAAGGATGAACTTAAATTAACTTTTAGATGGTTGCCTGTTGGTTGTCAGTGATGGGGGTGACCTCTTGCAATGTGCTGGCACTGCCCCTCTCCCCCCCGGAGATCAGGGTTCGAGTGGGATGTCGATCTGCTACAACATTGGGAATATTTATAGCTGGACCAGAAATGCTACATGGTTTCTGCCATCGCCTCAGGTATCCTCTGCAAACCAGGCTCAAGTACCCTTGGAGTGTGTCTTGCTCTGGCCACCTACCAGCATCGCTGAGTTAAGCGGTGACAAATTGTAGAAGCAGTAGCAAGGGGTGTGTATATGCTGAGCTGTGTTTTGCTGGGTTTTGCCAAGGGAAAAACTGAAGCATCGTGTGGGTTTCAGGTTTTGCTTTTCTCAGTGGAAAAATTGGATGCTATCAAGTAACATGAACAGCTTTCCGAAAACATTTGATTTCCAGCAGTGAGAAAGCATTTTCACCATTACTCTGCTCTGAAGGTACGCAGTAATCAGGTCATGTCCGGGTGCCAGGGACAGTAAATGTCTGTGTAGGGGGTCTCAGTGTGCATCTGCTCATGCTGGTCATCAGGAGCACGGGAGGTTTGCATAAACCAGCGGGTGTGTGAACCTGCAGTATACATTCCTGGTTGTTTTTCCCAGACTTTGAGGGTACTGTTTAGTAGGTGCTGCTAATGAGGACAGTCTCTGAGAGGCAATTGCCTTGCAGGATTCGTTCCTTTAATTTCAGGAATGCACCTTTTCCACAAAGCTCACAGGCCTTCTTGGAAGCAGCCTGACTTCTTCCCCCGCTGTGCACAGCGGTCGGACGGGAGAGCCATAAGAACTGCAGTCTGGCCTCCCTGTGATGGGGACGGGATTACGACCTGCCAGGCGCAGCTTCTCGGGGTGGCTGTAGGTCCTGAATTATGGCCCTACAAGCCACGGAGATGTCATGCTGACAAATGAGGGGAGAGAAGCTTCTTGGCTTTAACAGAGCCGCCACACAGGAAAAGTCAACACAGAGAAGAAAATCAAACCTTTGTTCCTCTGAATCAGGAAAATGATTTTTTTCTGTTGGTGTAAATTGGTGGGGGATAGTCTGATTTATCAGGTAAGGTTCTGGTCTTGTGTGCAGTAAAAGTGTCAAGTTTTGCCTATAACTCTGAGGTTAGTCCTCAAGGTAGTTACCCTGAAGATTTTGCAAGGGGATCAGAAAGTAGGGCTCTCGGGAACCCCAGGAAGAATAAACATAGCCCAAAAACCTGCAAGAGATTGTGTGACAGCCTCTCGTGAATGAAAAGTGACTGAACACCAGGTTTTTCTCCTTCACAGCCATAAAACGCAGGCTAAGGAGGCTGTCCGTTACATCTCTTCTATGGTATCACTCCCCGTGTTTGACATAGCTCACATGATCTACGAACTGAGGCCTGGTTTTGATTTAGCACTGTTTATTAACCTAACGGTGCTGACATATTTTAGTGCAACGTATAAAATCTAAGGCTTTTTCTTAAGCTGAGGAAATGAGGTTATGTGACATTGATCCAAAATGGGGAGGAATACTTTAGGTTTCCCTTTAACAGACAAGGGAACGGAGACAAGGGGAAGACAGGCCTTCTCCTGTCCTTCCTGCCAACTTCTCTGCAACTGGGGCAGAAATACCAGGTTTCATTAAAGCCTTGCATGCATTTGAAAACAGCTGTAAATGACTTTCAATCATTTTGTTGCATGTAAAAGATAACAAGAATCTGTTTAAAATTTAAATTGAGGCAATAAGAAAACTGAAATAACAGGTCACACTTCAGTAACACAGCTGAGATCCAGGTCTTAAAACAGCTGGGCACAAACAACTTGCGGATACAGTGAAGGTACAAGACCTTATCTTCTTTTTAAGAGAGAGGAAGCTGAGGCCAGAGGATGGGGGATGATGTGTCTAAGATTATGGTGATTCAGAGGGTAGAAAAGAGGTTGTTCTGCTTGATTCCAGGCTTTTGCATGACCTTACGGGATCCCACCACTGCTTGAAATGTCAGTTAAGGATAACATTATTAGGGAAATTAAGGAAATATAGAGCTTACTGGCACAAAATAGTGATTTGCAGACAGGCAATGACAGGCCATTAATAGACCTAGTAATATGGGTTTGCATTAATTGTTTGGAGGTATTTTGTAAGCACCTTGGCAGAGTGTCAAATCACTAAGCTGGTACATTGTTCCGACACTGGAGATACTGTTGTTGGTGTGAGTCCAGAGCTGTTGTGGTTGTGCAATACTACCAAGTCCTCACTTTTCTCCTGGTTACCTTTTGAATGGAAGTCCTTTCCTTGATTTTGATAGCAGCTATTAAATTTGGCTGCACCCACTCAATATTGCTGCACTTCTCAGAAATAGGGCAGCAGTTGCGTAACTTCCATTCATCCATCTATACAAAGCAGTTAATTTCCATTATTGAGGTTTCCCAACATTTTAACAGAGTTGCATTAATGTGGCTTATCTGTGATAACTAGTGCAAACTAGTGCAGGAAAATCCATGACCTTGGTCCTGTTTAATTCAGTCTGGTGGCATTACACCATTATATTCAAGCAGCTTGGCTTCCGGGTGCAGCTGAGCCATCCCTCAGCTTCCTGTTCCTCCCCACACCATTCCCTTCCTGACATGCGCCACAGTGCTTGCTCTCTGCTTGAGCACCCACTGACTGCATTTTGATCCATGTATCTTCCTGAGTTGCCCGTAACAAGTTACCACCATCAGTTACTCTATGATTTGAGGGATTTGAATTGTATTTTCATCAAATCCCTTATCCTCTGTAGCCACTTTTCTCCCCCGACCCCTACCCTCCACTCTCCTCCCATCCCGTTGATTTCTCAGGTTACTTTCAGAAGTGAGGAAAAATATCTGCTTGCATTTCTACTGGTTGCTATGTAGAGAGATACCACTTTGTAGTTGGTTTATCCATGTATACATTTTTTGCATTCTTCCCTGGGAAAGTGGTCTGTCTTGAGCCCTCACACATGACTCAGCTGTGCCTAGTCCCTTTCTAATTAGAGTTTTGAATGACTTGTTGAGTGGTGAGAAGCTGGAGCAAGTTGTCATCGAATGTTATCACAAACCTCCACTTCCATGGGAAGCTTTTAAGAACAGCTAAGGTAAACGTTGGCCAGCGTGGCTGAGACATACCTGAGTCTACCTTATGCAGGAGGTTACGTTAGCCTGAGGGACTGACTTTGTGCATCTACATTACTGTGATTCCAAGAAATACTGCAGAGTGCCTTTGTTCTTCCCCTTTCCGCTCCACTGTGTGTCTGTCTGTCGTCTTCAATTTTTCACCAAGCTCCATCACTTTTTCTTGTTGACATCACCAAAGTGTGCACAAAGCCTGTGGGTTGCGAGGTGCCCATTTGTCACTATGTGGTTGCCTGGCTGTCTCCTTCAGCCTGTCCAGAAGCCTGCTGGTGTAATCTTGGGACTGAAGGAGCTTGTGCATTGCCCTGTGCAATCTTGCTGCTGAGTGATGATTCTCCTCTCTTTCCTCTCATTTGTCCCAAACCCCTTTCTTTTCAGATCCCTTCATTTCCTTCTGCTCTTGGTTTTTAAGCCTTCTCTTATGTGACTTATTGTCTCGCACAGCTCCCTCTGTGCTTCTCTCCACTTTCAAATCCTTCATTAAACCACAGCTGCTTCAGCAAGCCCTCCTTTTCAGAGGCAGTAATCCACACTTATGCTCTAGCCCACAAACATTATCTAGTGTCATGTCAAGCATATGTGCAGCCTCTAAGGTAGTCTGGTGAGGTTTCCGAAAGAGAGCAAAGCTTCTAAATCCCTTTGAAATATAATAGAAATCAGGCACCTAATTCTCTTTGGTTTAAAAATCCTGATTCTTCTCCTGGGGCAAGGAATGTGTATTGATCTAGGTTGTGCTCTACAGTACAACTGTACAATGCTGTGCAAGTTTTATGTTGAACCATTAATCATTTGAATGCACAGCAATGTGTGAGTTAAAAGCATGTGCCCAGTATTAAGATGGGCTGATTTAGATGTGTCTCCTGGGGCTGGTTCTTGCTCAATTGCTCATTTCCAGATGTGAGTTTTGAGAAAGGCAGAGCTTATAAGTGCCGTGTCTGTCTTGTGTTATGGCTCCCTTATAGTCAGTACCTATTCCTATACAAGTAAGTGGGAATACTCCCAAAGGTATCAACAGCAGCAGGATTACAGACTGTTTGCTTCTTGGTTACTTGCTTGCTGTGAAACAGATTTGCTACCAGCATCATCTGTCAAGCAGGTGAATCCCCTCCACTCCCTCTGAAGCTGGTGCTTGGAGAGCCCTGTACAAAAGGGGACTTTTAGTATCGTGGAAATGGCTGGTATGTTCAGCCTTCCCCAGAGGAAGGGAGATTTGAGTTGGGATGTCAGAAATGGGTTTTAGGAGAGACAGATCTCTGTCCTATCTATGTACAGGAGAGCATGACCGAATGCATGGAGGCAGCATGGGCAAGGGAGGTGAATGAACCATTGAACCATTTTGTGAACATGGCCCAGCAGGGAGGAAAGAGAAGAGATTGGTGAGGAACCAAGCGATCGAGGCTCCTGGGGGTAAGAGCTCGGGCTAGGGAATGGTGGTGATGTGTGCTATACATGACTGCTCCTATAGGATTGCCAGATAGAGAGTTGCCCAATGGGCAGAGCAGAGAGAAATAATTCAGGACAATGACAGTGATGGTGGGACTGCTCTTCCAACCCCTATAGACAGACTATTCACAGAGGGACTTCTAGCAGTTCGACACTTGGCCTTTTACTGGCTTTTATTAAAATCAGTGGTAAAATTTCTATGGGAAACCAGGCAGGTCCTAAGTCCTAAGCATTTCTGAAAACTTGCAGCCCCTCAGTTTTTGATCCATTCCACTTCTTGCTGGAATTATTGATTTAGTTCCAAGGAGCATCATTAGGAGCAGTCTGTGGGCAGGTGGGACTCTGTCTCTCTCTGGTGCAAGTCCCAGGTGACTTTGCCTGGCTACCTAAGGAAATTTAAACTGTCAGTCATGGTCAGTCCTTAATGGCAGCTGTGCTGGATTCAGCTTGATTAGAAACCCACTTTGGGGGAGAAAACCCTATCATGTCAATGTTTATGCAGGAGAGCAGGAGCTGGTTGGCCTGGGAAGGAGTTGTGGTCTGTAGACTCATGCTGGGCTCGGGTCCCCCCCCAAGCGACAGCTGATGGCAGATCTGATGCAGCACGTTTTCGGGAGATGTTCTCCTCTGTTAAAAAGATGAAAGCTGAGAGAGGGCGAGGAGGCTAATTCTGATCAATTGCCAAAATCATAAAGTGCGGAGACCGAGTGCGAAACCGGCTGTAAATCACCCTGTGAGTCCGTGCCGGAGCTGGGGATGAAACCGCGGGCGGCACAGTTCCCATCCATCAGCAGGCACGTGGGGCCGCTGGCGCCCGCTGCTTCCTCGGGGCAAGGGAGGCAGGATTTGGGCTCGTCGGCGACGCTTCCCCAAGCAACGCAATTCATGCAGGGATGGGGGGGGGATCCGCTCAAGAAACCCGTCGGCCCGGGGAATCGGAGGGGCAGAGTTACTGCACGTGGTCGGGCTGGATGAGGTTCAGCAGCCGCGGTTTGTGCAAGCTGGGTGGCTAATGAGCGACTAGAGAGGGAGACCAGAGCGGGGAGGACAGTCCCTCCATTACAGAAAATCTGGATTTATTTTCACCCATTCGTTACAAGTCAGGAGCCATTCTCTTCATTTTTATTCTTCCGTGCTGTGACACCTTTAAAATCCACGGTACATTTAACTTTTGATTTTCGTTTAATACCTCTTAAAGTGATCTAATGCAGACAGATTAAGGACAGTAAGTTTCCACTGCCCTATGGTGGAAATACCTTATTAAATAAAAGAGTGGAAGACAAATTGGCCACTCAGTGCATTAAAAAAAGAAAGATATACTAAGTTTGGATGCTACCGCAGTTAAACTTTATAGGCCTATCAATTTGAGACAGTCATACTTACCTGAGGTCTTCGAATCGGTTTGCAAAGGTAGCTAGCTATCCCAGGTCTGAAATCAGAAACAGTTGTTGATGCAGTTTGTAGTATTTAATGTAGATGTATGTAAATTGCTAGGGGAGGAGGAGGAGAACAGTTTGATCTTAAAATGTAATTTGGACTGTTCTCATCTTTTTGTTTTAAAAGGCTGTTTTGATCATTTGTTGCCACCTCCCAGGTTTTAAACATCTCAAGTCTCTCAAAAAGTTCTGATACTTTTAAAGATAAGGATCAGATTTTATGTATTTTTGTCTCTCAGTTCTCATGCCTTTGACATTCCAGTTTGCAAACTTTTTCCCCTATCAAAGGGCTCTAATATCTTTCCTTTTTTTATTTTTAAATGAAAATTGACATTCTCATGTGATAATGTGACTCTAGGAGCCAAGACTTTAAGAAAAATGCCAAATACCGCAATACCTATGGAAATTTGCAGCCTTATTATTAATAATGGGCCTCTTTCACTTCCCTTAAAGTCTCCTGAGATTTTGATGTTTCATCTAAATCCACCCAGTTTCTTGTGATCTTTAAAGGTGGGGAGACAGGAGAGAAGAAAACGTTTTTCGCAATATTGCTTCCTGAGGAGAAGAACTGATTACAAAACATGGATCCAGCCTCCATTTTGTCTTCTTTAAACATCAAGTATTTTCAAGTCTAAGGTTTTGTGGTATGCAGTCTTGTTTTTTCTCCACTCCTTTTTGCTTTGCTGGTAGAATAAAGAATTTGATTTAACATTATATGCCTGGAAAAATAAAGCATTTAATTTACATTTTACAAGGCAGTTATTGCAGGTTAATTAAATATCAATTGAGTGTTATAGGCCATATTAAGATTTATTAATAACAGAGGAGATAAATCTCCTTGGAATTCAATTATATGAAAATCACATAAAATATATGTGCACTTTTATTCATATAATACATAAAACTTGTGAATTACAGTGCAGCATTGAACAGTAAGTTGATTAATGAAAATTAATTGCTAAAATAGAGAAAAACCAATTTAAACTTCCTGTGGTAGGATGTAGGAAGCGTGGTACCCGTGCCCCGGGAGAGCTGAGGACGTGCCCACGCTCGCGCTGCAGAGCTCCCTGGGATAAGGGGCAGCTTGGACCTAAACGTGCTTCACCTTGCAAGGGCGAAGACTGGTGAGCGACCTGCAGGTGTAGGAGCGAGCAGCAGAATCTTTTTCAAGTTCTCTCTAATCTTCCCTGAAGACCTTTAACACTGGAAATGCTATTAGAGAGGGACTAGCCAGGGCGGCTGCAAACTCCAAAGTACGCGGCTATGCTGGGCGTTTTTCCTGGGCCAGTGAGTGGATCGAGGCCCGTTTGGGGGAAGGAAGGCTTCTGACACTGGAGATGAGGGTCAGAAGCTGGATTCAGAAAATATCTTTCCGATATTTGCCAAATGATTGAGGCCTGGCACGCTGCCATCTGTTCCCTGCACATCCTGTGTTAAATACTGTCAATATGAGATTATGTTCCAATTATGGTACCAGACTGACTGGTTTAACTCCTACCATGAATCTGTTTTCCTTTATTACTGTGTACTAACTCTGTGACTGATGTACCAGACACCAAAAGAGATGGTCTCTGCCCAGAGGGCTTTGTCTAAAAGAAACATGCCTAGAGAAGACAGAAGGCAATAGAAAATGCAGATGTATGAGTAATCAGGTTGAGCTTTTCCTTTTATTTTGGGGATTCTTTGCTCGGTTGTGTGTTTGGCTTGAGTTTTAATATTGCCAAACTCGCTTCTTTCAGACGTTGCACAAGAACAGAGACTGCCATAGAAACTCGAGCAGGGTTAGGCACGCGGCTCTCCGAATGTATGTGCGTGTTGGGGGGAGAGGAAATGAATGCTCAGTGCACGCATGGGAACGTTGAAGGGCAGAAAAACAGGGGAGAACGAAGTTGCAGCTCCAGCAGCTCCTCCGGCAGGCGCCATGGCTTGCAGCGGGGATGTTTCGCCAGATTAAATAAATAGCAGGTGTCTTTCTGTCGATGCACTCTCTTCTCGTTCCCCTTGCTCCGTCAGTAGACGACGCATGCGTCTGTCCCTTCTGTGCTTCATCTCTGCTGCTCCCTGCAATAGTTGTCAGGGGTATTAGCATTAAATACTTACTGCCTGGCTTAACTAAGGGGTAAGATAGGATTTAATTTGTATGGCTGAAATCCAATTATATAATGGAGCCCCTGGGGGAAGCAGTTATACCTGCTGAATCTCTTGGATGAGTAATTGTGCACAAAGGCTCCTCTCCAGAAGTAGAAACAGATCTGAAGAAAAAATTTTCCTCTCTTTTTTTGCTGCTGCTGTTACATAATAGGGCTGGGACCCTGAAAAGAAAAACCAATGACAACCCAGCGCAGGAGAAAGAATTAAAGCATTGCCAGGAGAAAACAAGTTATAATCTGATAAAATCAAGGATCTAACAGGAAGTCTGCAGCAGCATTAGCTTTTAGGAGCCAAAATGCAGTGCAGCCAAAGGAAGCTTACTCATCTTTTTGGAAAACAGCTCAGAGCCTTTGCTGTCTAACTTTTTCCCCCGCTTCTCCCAGGAGCAGGGAAAGGGAATCCTCTACTTGCTTTTGTCGAAGCTTGGTAGGTGGGAAGGTATAGAAAGAGCTAAGCAGCTAACTAATTCAGGTCCTTTTGAAAGACCTTGCACATAACTATCATCTAAAATACTTGCACCTGATCCTGCATGTCATCTGCATCCTGATGAGCATCAAAATCATAGGTGCTAATGAGCAGGACAGGTAGAAAAGCTTGATGAGGCGCCCAGCAAGGTTCCTGAAGGCAGGCAAGCAATGATATAACATCGATCTCTGGGGCAGTAGTGGGGCAGGAGCAACCCTATGCATCCCAGCTGATACCTTCAGCAGCTCCAAATCCCTCGAACAAATATACGGAAGGCTCTTAGTGGGACTGAAGGCATCAGCTCTTGTGCCTAGGCAGGTTTTTTCAAAGGTCAGAATGTCATGTTTCATTATATATTTTTTAAAATAGGAACCAAACTTTTATTAATTTCTGACGGGTTATGAGTGGAAAAATAATTTCCTAGGTCTCTCTGATTAAATGACTGCATGGAGATAAAAAGATGACTGCACACAGCCAGCCTAGAGAAAAGTCCCCAAATCCAAATGCCACAAGCTGAGGACAAACCTGGCTGCTCAGGCATCCCATCCATCAGCCTTGCTGTCTAGGCAGGTCTTTTGATTCTTTTAAAACCAATTAAAGCCAAAGCTGTTGCAACACTTGAAATCCTAAGGCAAAGTTACCTGTCTCACATTTGGACTTGCAGCTCCACCCAGTGGCTCTTTTTTGGCAACATAAAACCGAGGTTTCAGAAGCATTAAAATCTGTCGAGGTCAATGTTGCTATACCATGGTGATGCTCTGGCAATGTGCAGGAGAGATTGGATATATATTTCTTTGTCAAAGTCTCAGCAAGCTGTCATCTACCATTTGAATAATAACAGAAAGCTGCAAAGACGGTTACTTATGAAATAAAAAACCCAACAACCTTATTATTGCCTTTCTCAAAAGTCTCCCAGCACAAATAGGTCGAGGATAGAACGTAGGTAACTGGTAATTTACATGGTTCATTTCACCTTCCCAAATTCTCCAGGAGCAGATTGCAATTTTTTTTTCGAGAAATTTATTTGTTATGTGGAATTATTCATGGATTACCTGAGCACGTGATTTTTGGTTTGGGAGCTCGTTTTGCAGAGAATTCTCATGTGATTGTGAATTTCAATGAAGTTAACTTGGCACCTCGCGCAGTATTGCTTTGCTTTCATTACCGGGTAATTACTGTAACTAACAAGAAGCGAATTTTGATCATTTCTATCAAACATGTCATGCTGAAACTTGCTTTTTCCGTGAGGATGAGGGCTCTTTAATTAAAACAAGCCTTTATTGCGGATGCATGCATTTTCATTGTAGGAAAAATTGAGAGGGGGTTACATGTTCATAAAACACGGAAGTACTTTAAACAGCTTGATGCTAATAGGATTAATTTTAAATTTAAACAGGTATTGGAGAAATTTCCCACTTCTCCAAGTTGAAGTGAAAACTGAAATCTCTGTTGTGCTGGATATAGGTTTACCAGTCTCTCTGTATGTCCTAAAAATAGAGGAGCTGGTAACCTGATACGAACCACAGTCGTCATTGTGCCTTGAATTTTTGCTGCAAATTCTCTGTAAGCACCCGTCCCATCTGTGTTAGAAAAATCTCATCTGTGCAGCGTTGTTCCCTGACGGACTGTGCAGCTCCGGCGTAATGGAATGAGTTAAAATAACCTCTAGTTTCTGAAGTTCAGGCATTATTTAGCATAAATACAGCCCCTGAGGCCTTCACTAAAGTTCCTGTCTGCCAGTGTGATGGTTGAACGCGGGATTTAATTTGTTTTGCCTAGCCGCTAGCGTGCTGCGAGGTTATAGCACTGGAGCTACAAACTATCTGCAGCACATTGCTCAGCTTGTAGTTATCGGGTCTCCAGCTGTACAGCTAGAGTGTAACTCAACCAATGCATTGTTAGTGCAAGAGATTATACATTTCTTTTAGTAGATACAATATTTAAAAAGAGATATAATATCCCACAGGTTAAGAAAAATAAGAACTTTGGAAAAGAGGTGGCTCTGGAAAAGAGAAAATCTTTTTTTTTCTATTTATTTTCTAAATTTTCTATTAAACCTTAAAACTTTGAAAGATCTTTCTGGGCTTTCCTGCCCTTCCCCAGGAATTATCACTGAAGACCCCCCGAGCATGTTAGCCATCCTGCTTAGCTGCTTGAGCTCTGGATAAGGGAGTTGGTCCATTTG
Source organism: Apteryx rowi (assembly GCF_003343035.1). NCBI lineage: Eukaryota > Metazoa > Chordata > Aves > Apterygiformes > Apterygidae > Apteryx > Apteryx rowi. Next base: position 1,412,261 of record NW_020448308.1, read on the forward strand.
CCTAGTATGGAAAGAGATGGAGGTTCTTTGGGCTGTGGAGCAAAACTGGTAAACTAAACTAAAAAATGTGTTTGCTGAGTGCCATCGCTCCTCTAATTGTGTGTTCCTTGTTCCCATGGGTGATCCCAGCACAGGGGTGGCATTGCTGGAATGAGCAAGGCCAGTGAGACCTGCGTCTGTCCATACATCACTGTGTCTGCATCATGGCAAGAGGATGCTTTCAGATGCACCATGGTTTTTTTCATATAGCACTTAAAACAGTGGACTTGCTGGTATGGCAAGGGTATATACCTGCGGCCAGAGAGTTTTGCTCACTCTCCGTCTGTGTAGGGACTTGCTGGTGTTTGCAAAATTCCTGCCCAGGAGTTGTGTGTGTTGTGAAATTTAGATGAAACTTGTTGATGTGATAAGCTCTCTCTTTCTCCAAAACGTGCTGCTTAGTTCTCCTTTTCATGAAGCTGGTGGGATCCCGTGTTTCCTGTAGTTGCTTTCAACCACTGCGCAGTCCTCTGTTTGCTCTCTGCCCAGCTGAAGAGGGGTTTGTACCCAAAATGCCTGGAGGCTTTATCTGTCTCATAGGAGAAGGTGGTGACTATAGTGTTCAGTAAAGGCAAGTTTAGGAAAGGCTGCGGCTTCCAAAAAGGGTACAAGAGAACCTTGATTATTCTGTGCAAGTGTATTATTAACCACATCTTCCAGTAAGGGATGCGTGAGCCCAGTCGTACTGAAGAGTCCATAGAGGACAACAGTTGATGCCTGATCAGAAACCCTTTTCTTGTCGGAGTGTCATCATAGGAATAATACACTTGTCCAGCAAGTAGGTCTGGTTTCAGCTGCAAGTTCCTTGCTGTGAGAACATGCATCCATGCGACGTTCCCTGGAGAAAAAAAGAGGCAGAGAGGAACAGGAGTTCAGGAGGAGCTGACTTTGCCCGTTTATCGTAGGAGTGTGTGAATGCCCTGGGTCGGCCGGCCTCACTTCTGTGAAGGAGGCAGAGCACTCATCACTCATACTCAGCTTCACTGTGGAGAGACCAAGTAGTTAATCCAGACCTCCAAGGTCCTTTAAACCTTTGGTCCCCCCTTTGAGCTGGACAATTAACGTTCCTTGTGATACTGGTTCAGGGGAAGTGAAAGGGCAGTGTTTTGTAGTGCGAATAGGATGAATCGGAGGCAGGGCTCTCACATTTTATTCCTGGCTTTGCTGTGAGTCTTTGAACAAGTCATTTGATTTATCTAGGCCTGATTCTTCTTCAACAGCATTTTAAGACTACTGTTATCTGCATTTTTGGAAGAAGACATGTAAGTGAGCTCCACGGAAATAACTAAAAGCCCGTGTGATTTAATAGTGAATTATACTCCCCTGTAATGTGTTCAACAACAAAACAGACTTTTTCTATAGGTTTTGTAAGCAAAGCCTCTTATAATCTCTAAAATCGGGTAGTGCAAACCTTTTTTTCAAGGACTGCTCTCCCTAATTTTACAAATAGTGTTAGTTTAGTTTTGTTTAATGAAAAGATGTTTTTTTCAAACTAAACAGCATTTTAAAAGTATTGCCTGAATTTCTCTCTCGTCCCTATATGACTTCAAATGTTTCCCTGGAAAAAGAAAAATTAGATCTCTATCTTTTTTTCCACTGACTCTTTTTTCAGTTTTCTAAACAATGTTTTTCCTACTTTGAGAGGAAAGAAAAAAAAGAAGACCTTTCCCAGGAAAAATAGTAAAATGTAAACAACTGTTTTTAAAATTCTTTTAGCCAGACCAAGTTTTGCGGTCATAAAAATATTTGTGTTTGTTCACCATACTCATCTCTTTCTGTCTTGGAAGATTATGGGTAAGCTGACGTGTAAAATCCCCTGTGACCAAAACAGTCTGGTAGAACCGCATGCAAAGAAATCAGTCACTCGCTCACCCACGTATGTGCAGTTACGCTCCGTGTTTTCAGGTTCTAGGTAGTTCAACACACCGTTCCTGGCTTTGGCCAGTAAATACAAATCTTTAAGAAACGTTGCCTTCTCTCCATACACTGTATTGGCCCGGATGATGCAGGTTGCAAGTTTCCCACCGTTGCTGAGCTGTAAAATCAGGGTGGGACGTTAGCATGTGGCGGATGGAGAGGTGTAATCTTCCAAAGCAGTGCTGGATGTGTCAGATAAAACCAAGAGCTAGGGAAATTGGGATAGATGAGTCAACCTTTGCAAAAGTGATCTGGACATTTAGGGTCTGGTTTAGGTGCCTAAAAGTGCATGGAGGTGCCCAGTTTGATTTTTTCCAAAGCACACCTGCACCTCTGTGGTGCTTGCTGAAAGATGTTGGATGGAGGTTCCTAGCAGCATTAACCTGTTTTGCATTTGAGTATAAAGGAGTATTTGCAGCAACCAAAATAAGGTATTAAATGAAGCTAGCTAAACTGGCTGGCTAGCCTCAAACTGTAATGAGGAGAGAGGAAAGCTCTAGACAGCGATTTAGGAGAGAAGCCTGATGTGTATGGTCTGAATTATCCTGTAGAAGCACTCCTCTGTCAGTTGACTGAACTGGGAGTCCAAACCGACTAGCCAGCTAACTTAGCTAGTTAGGTGGCTAAATTTAGGTGCTGTAATACTTTTGATTCCTAAGTCACTCGGGCGTGTCTGAAAATGACATCTTTATTCAGGTAGTTGGGACACAGCACGTTCTGACATCCTGCTCTGATGGAGTTTAAGCATAGGTTCAAAGGGCAGTGCCATGTCTTGATCTTTTGAGGGTTTGTCAGCTTTCCAATGATGTGGGAATATCAGGCTTTGATAAGCTTAGGTCGGTGTAGTTTTGTACATCAAGTCAAGCCAGCAGTTGGATATTTACTTACAAATGGGTTGTGGGGTCTCTCTACCTAGCTCTCTCCTTCCACCAGTCCCGTGTGCTAATACAAGGGATGTTGACTTTTGTACCTTTCTTCCATTGGCTTCAGCTACCAGTTTTTCTGCCATGGCCTTTGTCTTCCCATAAGGCAGCTCCACTTCCCCACTATATTTGGTGTCCTCGTTTCCTCTGAAACAGATTGTGAGAGACAGCGAGTGACCATGGAGCAGAGCTCAGGGCTTTTGAGGGATGTGTCCCAACTCCACATCCCTGGCTCTTCGGGGACTTACCTTCGGCAGTGAGTTGCATGAGTCTTGGATCGTCATTGCAACCTGGGAAAATGAGGCCTCAAGAAATACCGGGAGGTTCGGGGGGGATTAGGTGAAAGTGGGGTTTGTAGGCAGTTGAGGGCGGGTGTTTGATTTCAGAGAGGTGGATTTGCTTTTGTCTAATACAATGTGATGGAAGCAAACAGTATTCTGACAGGCAGATCAGAAGGCAGTGGGGTTTCCTTTTTATGAGACTCACAAGTGACTGAGCCAGATGGAAATGGCACAGGAAGATGGAGGGCAGAAAAATGAAAGCAATCCTGGTTCGTTTTTCATAAGAGGTAGAGAAAAGCCTCTCATGAGCTATCAACTGAAAGGAGAAGCTGCTGCTTAGTTTTCTCATAGAGTTGATGAGAACTGGGAGCTGTTTCCTGGTGACTTGACTGAGCTGCTAGGTGATCCCAGGGAAGACGTGTGATCGGCTGATTTATGCTGGGATTATTCCTTCGTCCCCCAAAGGAAAGCATGCGCCGAGGGGGTGAGCAGGGTTGCGGCCGCGCGGCACGCGTGTCGTTGCCGTTTGGAAGAAGGCAGCGTCCTCCTTTGCTGGCTGCGCATCCTCACTTACAGCTGCAAGGAGGGAAGCCCACGGGACCTAACAGGTAATTGCCTACACAGACCTTGAAATAGCTCCAAGGAGAACCAAGAAAGCAGCGTTGTTCCCCCCAGGGCGCCAGCGTTTTGTCCCGGTTGTCCTAGCTCGATCCTTGTCCCTTGTGGGATTCAGTTAAATGGATATGGGGTGGCTCAGGAGGAGCTGGGGCGTGAAAAATGTTCATCTGGAGCACGGGGAAGGATGATCCACTGAGACCACATGCTCCCCCCTGGGATTGTGAGCTCTGTGTCGGCTCCCTCTCCCTCCCGTGTGCTGCGAGAGTGCCGCAGGAGACCTCAGGGACCTCCTGCACGTTTTTAAGTTAATTTGCTCTGTATTTTGCTCTCCTAGTGCAATGCTCACAAGGCAAAGGCCCTGCACCGCACTATGCCAGGCAAACGGGGCAATGAAGTATTACCGCCCTCCCTTTGCAGACAGGGCTCGGACGCGTGTCTTGGACAGGTGAAGTGCCTCGTCACAAGGTCACGCAGTGAATGTGTGGCAGAGCACTTTGGGGCAAACACTGGGCCTCAGGAGAGGAGACTTGCGTGGTCTTTTCTGTGCTCAGAGCTCCATGTAGGAAAAGCGGGTGACGTGGTTGCTGTTCTCTTGCCTATTTGGCAGTCTGGTATCCTGCGTGTCAGATATCCCGGCTGAGATCAGGGCCGTCTTGTGCTGCAGCAACGGCAGTCCAGCCTCCCTGCACGCCCCGTGCTTTTATCGCAAAACCCTCCTCCCCTTCCCGGTGTTTACGGGTGGTGAGCGGGAGACAAACTAGAAAACAAGCCGAGACAAAAGATTGATTGTGCACGGTTTGTTCTGTGCCGGGGAGAGGCCCAAGACAATTAGGGGGTTATTTAGAAGTTCTAGTTTTAATTGCTTTCTTTTTTATATCTGATTTTTTTTTTCTCTCTCTCTCTCCCCTTGCAAAGCTTTTAAAAAAGCAGCAGCGTCACAGAGGGGCGACGTGGCTGCCGTTGGGCTGGGGGGCCGCCGGGCCCTGCTCCTGTTTGCGTTCCCCCACCCCCCTCTGAAGCTCGGCAGTAACAAAAAGCTCAGCATAATGCTCTTGCTTTTCAAAACGATCACAGATAGCTGAACGCTAATAAGACTGGAGCAGCATTGTCAGAAGGTATCTCGGCGGCGGCTGTCTCCGAGGGATTGAGACTGACAGAGGCATTTTCTATTATTGTTGGCTGCTGAGGTGTTAGCGTTATCCCTGCACCCATCAGCCTGTCCGGAGACTAATCATGCTTTGTCTGTGTCAATTCCCCAGCACGGAAAAGTGAGTTAAATAAAATTATACGAGGAATGAGGGAGAAAGGGGATGGAGCAAAGGAAAAAGGAAGAAAGAAAGGCTGGATCAGGAGCTGCGAGGGAGAAGAGCAGAACAGCTTGGGTGGGGACAGGGGAGACGAGAAAAGGAAGAAGCGGAGGGAGGGGAAAGCCGCATCACCTGTGTTTTCAGCCTGGGAGACGGAGCCATATTGTGCGGCTTCCCAGCCGTCACTGGGTTCCCTGTGGAGACAACCGGTGTAGTTTTTGACCGGAGGCCTGACTCTTCTCTCACTTTACATGATGTAATTCCCTTAATTTAGTTTAACATCAAAATCATTGGAGAATGAGGACCACTCTACCGGACAGGCTTCCTCCTTGCACCATGGAGGGACCTGAGCATGTTCTGCAAAATGAGTTAAAGGCTCTAGGTGACAGTTTTATTTGCGTTTGAGGTGGGGAAGGATGTTCGTATGCAGCACTAGAAGCATCAGCCTGGATGGGTTAGTGCTCATGCCCATTTGGGCATTATTGCAAGCCAACGGACTGTCCTCTCAAGCAAGAATTGGGGTAAATTTTCCAAAATGCCTGTTAACATTCATCTCTTAGGTGGCAAGTACTAAAACTTTAACAAGGGTGTGCATGTGCCCACATCCAGTTTTAGAAATGACTTAGATATGCTAATGACCAAATTCCGTAGCTTTTCAGTGACACCAGAGCTTCAAATACATTCCCAAGTGGATGGAGGACTTTTTGCTCTCATGGATTCTTTTCATAAGCCAGGCATATTTATTTCTGTGGATTTGGGTGCTTGAATACTTTTCAAAACAACTGGGCTATGCTTTCGCTTACTTGTGAATATGAAATTTAGGTTTATAGGTCGTGCTAAGTTATGTCTGAAACAGCCTTTTCTAGCTGGGCTCGAATTTCTAGAGCCAAATGACTCAAGCCAGCTGTGTCTAGACTGGCTGCCTGTAGAGACAGAACTTGACTTTGAGCCAGTTCCCCTTGCACACAAGTTTCCAGGGTCTGAGCAGTCTGTGTAGACACAACCATGCTTGAACTCAGCAAGGAGCCTTACAGTGGCACATATCAAACTGCAGATATCTCTAGCTGACTAAAAATTCAATCTAAAACATGCGCTCTCAGTCTTCAGAAATATCAGTCCAGTTCTCAAGGTCCAAGTCCTGATGCTCCATGCAGGGCCCTGTGGATACAAAATGTATCCTGATCTTGAGTCCTGAGCAGGAGTGTCAGTTGATTGTGAAAGTCAATTCTGGAAACCAGTGATATGTAAGCAAAATAATCCTCCAACCTTGCTCCAAATCCCACCTTTGCTTCAAGGGGTTTTCAAAACCTCTGCTACTTCTTCTGGGAGGAGCCACCTACAGAAGAGATGGGGTGAGCGTAATGCCCAAAAATGCAGAGTCTGGGAGTTGGCATCTCACCAGGAGAAAGGATTTGGAGGGATAAGACAGTGTGATTTACAGGTGCTGTTACAGCTGTGGGTACTGTCTGTGAGAGATGGGCCGGTGTGGCAATGGCCGTGTTATCGGTGTTTCTCTGAGCCTAGTACAGCACAAACAGTGAGAGAAGAAGCTTATGAAGAAGATCAGGTCAGACCCTGGCTGAAGACAGCGTAATTCTTAGGAATACTGCAGGGCAATTTCACACCAATTGCATCTGTCTCCTAAGAAAATGTTGTCAACTAACCTTCTTCTGAGGTAGCGCTACTTTAAAATAGTCTGTATACATTTGATCTTTTTTTGATAATAGGAGATGGTACAAGCTTGCTGGAAATTCACTGTGGAGCTGAAAAGAGGAGGGAAAGTGGGTTGGTAACAGTAGGCTATCACCTGCCCTCTGGATCGATTCACTGTGTAATGAGATGTGAGGTGTGTGAAAACTTGATCTCGCTCAAGGCCGAGAGAAACTTGAGCTTGTCACAAAACTTGAACAATTACTAAAAACTCATCTGTGCACTCCCAGGTCCTGCTTGAAAGGCCAGCTGGTTTTCTCTGGACTTGAACAGAGCACAAAATAACGGGCAGGGATCGTTGGGGAACCTGTGACTGACTGTAAAGATTACCCCTGAGCTCAAATCCAAAACAGATAGATCTCAGAGCTTTGTGGAGCAGGGCCCTGCATATGGGGGGCAGAGCCTGGAGATGCAGTTGGGTCATATGTCTCTCCACCAACTCTTTCAATTAGTGGTATCCACTAATAAAGTTTAGGCTGGGTTTCAGAGGTGTGATTCCTGAAAGTGAAGAGCAGCAAAGAAGGATTTTCAAGAAAGAAAAAAGGAGTCAAGAGCAGTCAGGAAGGGAAAACATGTCTTTTCCTTTGGAGTCGCAACAAAAAATCTCCATCTGACTGCAGCTTCATTGCTGTTTATTCTGGAAATCCAGAGTGATGGAATAGATCTGCTTAGCCTTACCTGAACATGGGTTCGTGTGAAGTGTTGGGTCCCACGGCGGCAATGGAGCTTGTATAGACAACATACGGGATGTTCAGTACACAGCAGGCCCTTAACACGTTCTCAGTACCTGTGGGGCGTGTTGGGAAGGACACATGTTAACCCCCTTGCCTTGGTTCCTAGTATGCAAGCCAACAGATTTCCAAGCTTGAGATTCTGACTTGGACCGAGAGCCATCTTTTTTTTGCCTGAACAGATGTAAAGCCGTGAGTCAAGGCTGCAGTTCCTCTGGTGCATTTGTACAGGCTTGGATGGCTTATAATATGAGAGTAGCAGCTACACTTGAAGCTATAATGTGGCTTAACCTCTGTGGCTATTAACAGCTGACATAACTTGGGCTTAATAGTTACTAAAAAAGGAAGTTGAGGAGGTCTTCAGCTAAACAGAACAAAGCTTCGTGTTTTCCAGCTTTTTTTCATTCACGGCCAGTCTGTCAAGAGGTGAATTGCAGCCTCGTGACAAAAGGCTTGCTGTTTTAGTTAGCATATATTATTCTTCAGAAGTTCTGCAATGGATCGTGGGCTACTGGGTGAAACAATTGCGACAGACTCCTGGTAAACGCAAGACTAAATAAAATAGTGGGGGTGGCTTACAAATGTACATGAAATGCGGGTGAATCTAAAGCATGGTTCAGATTGAGCACGGCTGAGAAAGGTAGAAGTTTCTTGTAATATGTTTAATGTAGTTCACTGCTGAATCTCCCCTGTGAAATAGCGGAATAGAAGTTTCACTTGGTACCAAAAGCTCAAAGACAATTTTTGTCATCCTTGTTTGTAGCAAGCATTTATTTTCTTCCAGGAGCAGTGCCTGTGTACAGGAATAAAGGTTGATTTTGTGAGAATGAAGGTAATAAAATCCAGCATCAATCTGAGCTTGTAATGATTCAGCCCTAGTTGTTTTGTGCATGTTAGGGACAACCCAAAAAGTGGCTGATTTCATATCTTGGTTTTACAGCTTCTCAAGAGCTGAGCTTTTGTTGCTTGAGTGGGAGCTGTTTGTAACTGGTTTGCTTCAGGTAATGTATTAACCAAACAGCAGTCAGATTAATCAATACTTAGGGCAGTATGTATGCTTGTTCTGGTCGAACTTGTGGGTTTGTGTGTGGTTTTGGGGTGCTGGGGTTTGGTTTGGTTTGGTTTAATGATTTATGACTCCTCCAGCAAGGGTTTTTGCATTCCTCATGATTTTGGTTGAAGTTATTCTACCAGAACCTCAATGACAACAGCAAAACTATGGCTGTGTCTTGAGGGCCTTCAAATCTGATAAGACAGATCTTTAAGGAAGCTGCTCATAAGGTTGGTTCCCAGAAATCTCCATACTATTTATACCTAGATAATCAGGCTCTGCCCTTGAGCCTTGCTGAAGATCTTGCTTGGAGGGTTTGTGGTTTATCTATTCTCTTTGTTGTTGTTGAGGGCACGATCTGAAATTGTCAAGGAAGTCTTGGGCTGAGGATGATTTCCGAGGGCTTGAGTCAATATGAACACCCAGTGGAAAATAATCAATTTACTTCCCATTAGCCTATCACAATATGCAAAGTTAACTGAGAACCCCTGTAGAGAAACATCACCGGAAAAGCTGAGTTAAAATCCATTCAGCTTAACAAAAAGCAGCTTAGAAAGTCTTTAAGTGACTAGATGGAAAAAATAATTCTTACAGGAGAGAGCTCTTCAGTCTAGTCAAGAAGACTGTAACAGGATTCAGTAACCAGTGGTTGAAACTTAGGAGAAAATCAAAACAGAAGATGTAAATGTTGCCAGAAATGGTAATTGCTGGTAATGTGGTAATAGCCACATTACTATTATTAAGCATTGTTATGGCTTGCTGAAAGACATGATAGATAGCCCATTAATTTGGAGTGCTTAAATCTAGGCAAAACTCTTTTGGAAAAGTATAGTCCAATTTAGCCACAAATTACTGGGCTTAAGGCAGTAACTGGACGAGTTTCTGTGGCCTGAGTAATAGAGGAGCTGGCTAGAGGATTGTACAATGACCTTTCTTGACTCTTTTTTTTCCCCCCATGAAGTCTACAGCAGATATCAAATACAGTTCATTTTTATTCTTTTACCTGATGTGATTTTAGTGAAAAACTCTTTAGAATAACCTTGCAGTTCAAGATTTTGAGAAGTGCTAGTGAGGGCAGCAGCCTCATTTTAGGAAGGATCTACATAAACCATCCAAGGGAATGCAGAAATGCAGAACGGTTTGTCTTTGAAAATAAGGCTCCCATTAAGGCACCTCAGACTGTGCTCCTCTAAAAGGCACTCCGAATCACTAGCTACTTTGGAAAAGCTTGTTGTGTGCCATTTTCTGGGGTAGTCACAAACATCTGCAAGGGGTTTGATTTGCCGAATAGGGAAGTTCTCCAAGTTCATTGCTATCTGTAAAAACCTCACTATAGTAAAGTACCTTGCTCATAGCGAGCAGACAATGAAGAGGAAGATCTCACAAAGCCATTAAAAGACAGTAGGAACCCTCAGGCTCTGAATATTCTTGGTGCACATACACAGTACAGGCTCTTAAAAGCATCTGGTTTTGAAAACAACAACAGCAATGAAAAGGAGGCTGGAATTTAAATGTTGCCTTTGAATGTATCAGTAAATAGTAGAAGCCCTAAGCAGTAATCGAGTTTGAGATATATATATATATGTATGTATGTATGTATGTATAAAACTCCTTCCTTGTGGTTAACAATTATTTTAGTAGCTAACAGCCTGAGGTGCCATTGGAATTGCTGCTATAATAGGGATTTCATTATTTTTATAGCCCGTGCTTATTTCCTAGATTTATGAACAAATTTTCTTTAAGCAGATCTTGCACCTAACGTGAAATTGGCTGTTGGTGATCAGAAGAAAACATTGAAGAGTAGCTCTCTTATGCGTGGCTGGTAGATACACAGTAGTTGTGAACTGTGTGACTCTAATTAGAATAACATCACACTCAAGAAAGCGTGGATGCCGTTTAACTGGTATAAATAGTCTTGTACTGGTATATAGTGTATGCTTTGGGGGAAATCCCTGGGAAAGTCATAAGCTATCTAGAGCAGGGGGTCATTTTTTTATTCTGCATTTCTGAACCATGTTGCACAACAGGATCTTGGTCCAGGGCTTGTGTTCCTAAGTCACTGTGCTGTGTTATCACTCTAGTGGTATTGCCATATCAACTCAGTGCTGTTGGTGGAAGTTATGGCGCTGACGAGAGTAACTGTACAATATCTGGGTCCCAATTTGACTTTTTAAGTAAGATGTACCTTTAGCAGTGGAGAGGGGCAATACGGTCTGCCCTGCACACGGGTCAGAGGGGCAAAAGCAGAAACTTGCCTGCTGGGCAGGGAAGGTGGTGGGCACCTCTCTCGTCTCCTGGCAGGGTGGTGCTTGTGAAACACCGGGGCAAGGAAAACTACATCAGAGAGGACACATATGTCGTAGCTTCTCGTATGACCCCACGCCAAGGTGCGTGAATATAGTTCTGTATTTAATTGCTTGTTTTGAGGAGCTTACCCCCAACGTTGACAGCTCTCATTTCCCAGAAGGGTACAGTGTTTCCGTAGTCCACGATAGCAGCTGTGTGAATAACCACGTGAGCGCCCTGCATGGCAGCAAGGAGCAGATTGTAGTCTCGGATGTCTCCTTTCATCACTGTCACATGAGTGGTAGCTGGAGAAAAATAATATAACCATAGATGCAGAAATAATAAAAAAAAAATTACAAAACAGCATCCCCACCTTCTTGCAGAATGAGGATCTTGCTTGGAAACCTTTATTCTCTGCAGGGCAAGCTGAAGCACAGTCTAACTAGCTATATACAACTTAAATACATCACACTGGGGGAAGATACATCCCTATTTTTTGAACACCAAGGAGCCAGATCTTTATCTGGCTTAATTCAGCATAGCACACTGCCATTTTATACCAACTGTGGGGCAGAATAACTGTGGCTTTCATTGCAATTATCTAGCATGCATCCAAGGGTAGTGTTGAGCCAGAACTGGAGATGTTAGGCCCGGAGATGCGACTGCTTGGAGGACTTGCTCCAATAGGTGTGAATGAATGAAGCTGTCCCAGACAATTTCCTTAAGGCAGCAGGCTTGCAGAGCTTGGTGGGAATAACAGCAAGTGAGCTCTGTAGACATTGCACAGAATTTTATATTTGCAACTACTTTAGATGTGGAGGGCAAATAATGTAATAGATAGGTTAAAATTTTTCATAGGAAATTCCTTCTTTTGAGCTATTCAGAAGCTTTTTTTTTTTTTCTTCCTATCTCTCCTTTTCTTTCCCTCTTCTCTCTCAAAATAGCTGTTCCATACATGGCTATTGTTGACATCTACTACTAATTTTCTTGCTTTGAGAGTGTTGTAATACTTAGGTAGAATTCTTCCTGTTCTCCTTTCCTGTAGTTGGGAATATGCCAGCAAGAAGCTGAGACTTGAAGAGCTGTGCTCTGTGAGCCTTTTGTAACAAGCCAGAAGCAGCAGTCACAGGACTGCTTTGGAAAGGAGAGCTGCTGCTGCCGCTGCTGCCCCGGGGCTCGAGGCTTCCCGGAGAGCCCCGCGAGGCCAGGGCTCGGAGCAGTGATTTCCGACGGACAGAGCGTGTGAGCAGCTCACAGGGAGGGTCTGTGGTTGCAGCCGTGGAAGTGTTGTGACATGGAAACCCTCAGTGAACGGCTACCTGGACAAGGGTGTGGACAAACAGTTATTCTTCGAGCATTCACAGGAGGGGCAAAAATCAGGATGGTAGGTTGGCTGGCTGAGCATGTTTCTATTTGGCAAGAAGTACGGGAGGTAGAAAGAGGTGGAAGTCTTGCAAAAGGATCAAGCTGATCCTTCAATTAGCATAACAGAGATTTGGTGAAATAGCTCCTAGGACCACGATAGTTAATATTAAAGGTTACAATTCTATTCAAGAGAATAGAAGAGAAAAGAGAGAAAGCATTACCTTGTGTAGCAGAGGTGAATACACTTGCTTGGAGGACTATCATGCAGAGGAAGATGCATGAACATCTCTGCTAGCAATGAAGGGGGGAAGAGAGTGCAAGTAGTCTCATGGTGGGGGGGTTTTGCTGCTATGCAGTGGTAAGGGAAAGCCAGTAACCAACAGGGCTGAAGTGTTAAGTAGCTTTTTTGCATCAACTGTCTTAAGGCAGCTGGTGCAATTAAGAGCAGCAAGAGAATGCTGAGAGCTCAGCCAAAAATAGGGAGGATACAAGGCAGAAAGCGTGAAGAGGATTTTTCAGACTGATGAGGCCTGATGAGCGTTACGCAGGCCTACTAAAGAGCTTATGGTGTCCCCGCAATCGGGAGAAAATGGTAACAATGGCTGTAATTGCAGTGTTATTAGTTACTTTAGAGAACTTTTGGAGGAGACACTGGAAGACTGCAATAGGGCAGACAAAGCACCTATGTTTAGAGAGGAGGCAAAGTATGCTAGGAAATTGTAGAACAGCTTAATTTCAAACCCAGAGAATTCAGACACACATACTTAAGCAACATTTGTGTAAGCACCTGAGGATAACAAGGAGAATAGTAGCAGCTGACATAGATTTGTCAAGAACAAATCACATCATGTAAATCTCCTTTTTTTCTTCTGACAAGTTAACAGGCCTTATGGATACAACAGAACAGGTAGATGTCATCTATCTTGACTTTAGAAGAAGGGCTTTGGAAACTCGGTGTCATTCTCATACGTGAGCTAGCAAAATATGGTTTATAGTAAGCCACAGTAGGGTGGGGACAAAACTGGTTGGACAGCTGTTCCCAGAGTCTTGCCGGCTGTGGTGGGGGCTTATTCTTCAGGGCTTATTCCTGTATTTGATTCTTTTTGTTGTTTTCATCAAGAATCAGGCAGGTTTGTTCATTAAATCAGCAGATAACATCAAACTGGGAGTGACTGGAAGTAGGTTGGAGGATTAGCATTTGAGCTGATCAAAACTCATGGAGCAGTGGTCTGAAAAAAAATCGGTGAAATTTGATGGGGACAAAGAGAGGTATTGGGCTCAGCGGGGAAGAGGCAGCAGGTCTTTGTAAAAGAGTTAGGCTGGGCCAGGATGGCTCAGAAGCTGATCACGCGTCAGCGGCATCTTGCAATTGTGAAAAGAGCATAATTGTACTGACAGGCATAAATATGAGCATAGTCTGCAGGACAGAAGAATTAAATCCTTCTGCTTTAGTCAGCATTGGGAAGGCCGCAGCTGGCGTCTCTGCCTAGCCCTCAGCGCCGCTTTCCCAGAAGAGAGCAGTGGGTGCCCAGAGGTACGGAAAGCGTGAACTGGGAGGGAGGAAGGAAAGCTTGAGAGCCGGTCTCGCCTAAAGGGCAAAACAGTATGGAAGGGAAAGAGTCAGTTTTCAAATCGTAAAGATTGTTGCAGAAAAAAAGATAGAATTAACCTCTTCTACCTGTAAGGTTGGACAAGAAGTTAAGAACTTAAATTGCAGGTTAAACTGTGCAAAACATGGCCTGCCGGTGCGGAAATAGGCTGCCCGAGATGGCTTAGGGACAGGTCAGAAAACCACCCGTGAGGAGCATCATGGCCAAGCAGATCCTTCCTTGGGGCGAAGGGAGGGAGGGGATGGCCCCTTGAGGTTAATCCTGCCTTATTTCACTATGATTCTTTGTGGCACTGGGCATCTGCTCCCAGAGCTGTGTTGCCTCTCCTAGAGCGGGGGTTATGGGAGGTCCTTAAGGTTTGATGGCTGTTGCTTAATTATGGCTACTTTTAAGGCAATTGGATACCTGAAGCCTAGGGAAACCAGTCTGGTGGGTTCGTCTGCTGGGGGAGGGTTTGTAATAGTAGTGTTTCTCTGGGAGCAGAACAGAAAGTTCAGCTGGGTCTTTGAAGCTGTCGCGTGAGGCAGGAGTGGGTGGGAGGCGAAAGGGGCTTGGGGAATTTTATATGACACAGAACCTTCGAAAGAGCACCTCCTCTTTGAAAGAGGAGGAGGTTTTCCAGGCAGGGTGGCCCAAAAAACATGGTTGCATAGGAGGTAGATAGAAAATTGCATATTTATGAACACCTTCTTGTAGGGGGTTGGCTCCAGTGGGCAATCCTGCCCACTACCACACTGCGCCGGCTCTGATGCCTGTGGGTGTTTTGAGGCTGGTGGAGATGGAGGGGACTTGCTTAGCAATTAGCAGTGAGGAGTCTTTTAACTCATGTTAAGCTTATCTCCTCTTTATTAATATCTCTTAATGGATAGGATCTCCCTTAACATTTTTTTCTCTGATGGCAAGTAAGACTGAAGGCTTGGCCAATACGCTGTTAACTGTGCCGAGCTGTATTGGCTTGTTTTGGGTGGGTATTCTTGAATCCAGTAAAACAGGTTGCTTTTCCCAATGTATCTCATTGTAATCAACTCTGGTGAAACATTTAGAAAGCAGCTCTCAGAATATGATCAAATGGATTAATTTCTTTAACAAACCAGTTTACTGAGACTCACCTTTTCACCTCATGCACGGCACAGTATGACTATAGGTTCCTCTCAATTATTTCAGAAATGTATTTCACAATCTGTGTTGCAGACTCTGAGCTTGATTCTATTACTGTCAGGGTTTTTTGGGTTGTTTTCTGTGAACAGTTAATTGGGTGGAGCAGTTCAATAGTGCGGTTTTCTGTCCCCGTGCCGTTCGTCTGGAGGGCAGAAGTAACCAGGTAGCTGAGTTCCCATGTCAGGTACCTCGTGTGCAGCTTGCTCCAGATAACCGATCCCTGAACTGGGACTTAGATCCTCCCTGTGATATGTTTGCTGAGGTTACTCTCTGTGGATCATTTTGCTTTGATTTAGTCCTGAGCTAAAAACCTCTCTGAGCTGGAAGTTATTCTTCAAGCATGTTTAAGCCAGGTTCTTGCCCTACTATGCCAGTAACTGTGGCATCTCCAACATAGTAACAGCCGTCTTTTGAGGAGGAGTTAAGCTGCTACCTATAAGAAGATACTCTTCTTACCTGTGGTGAATTTTTCTACGTCTTCTCTTGGTACAGAATCAAAAACTCTGACTTCTTTGACGTAGTCTTGTTGAGCCAGGAGCTCTACAATCTTCTCCCCGATAAAACCGCATCCTCCTGTCACCAGGTAGACCCAGGCGCCATCCATTTTTGAAGATGTTTTTGTGGTTGAGGAATAACGAGAAAGTTGCTGCCAAGACCTTACCATGTGCTGTTAGTCTCTTAGCCAATCTATTTTCTGAACCAAGTCTAAAGTTTAATTGTCATATTTTGTTACTGGCTGAACATTAACTCCATCCAGTTATATATAAATTAAGTTTTTGTTGGCTCAGTACACAAGTCCTGCCACAGACATACCAGTGCCACACAGAGTCAAAACCTGGTCTCTCTGACTCACCCTTTCCCTTCCCCAGTGGTAGCTCAAGATTGAGGGGGGCCATCGCCCCCAGCTTTCCTTGGTATGTGGCCAGTCTCATTCCGAAATTTTGATGCTGGATATTTTCCGTGCTGGACAGCCCTACTCTGCAGGCCTGGTTGTCAGTCATGGTAGGGCTAGACCTCTCTGGAGGGTTGTGCAAAGCGTGTGAGTCCTAAAGATGCCCTCAGGACATCCAATTTTTAATATGAAGCTACAAGGGGGGAAAAAACAAGAAAACAGAAAAACATATTCCGCTACTAATTTGTGTAGATGGTGAAACAGCAGCTCTAGCTAGTGCTGTGCCGTATTGTGCATGATACAGGCAGGTTCAGCAATGGTCGTTTGTAATGTGACAGTCACCGAATCTGCCAGTCTGACCAGCTAGTCCGACTGCCACGATATCGGAGGCCCCTAGATTTTCCTGAGTTAATTCATCTTTGAATTGAAATATATATATATATATATATATGTAATATAGATATGTGTACACGCATGCACGCACTTAGGAGAAAGTCCACTCTTAATTTGAAAAAGTCTAGTAATAGAGACTCATTTTACCTGCCAGACAGTGGCTAACATACCTTTTCCTGGCTAAATTATAGCAGACTGGCACTATCCAGTTTGCCATGGGGCTAAACAGACTGGGATTCACTTTGCTAAGGGTGAGTGATGCTGCCTAAGCTGGGTGGGAAGACCTGCCCGCAGGCACGGCTATTCATCTCTTTCTTGTAAAGGGTCACAGCCACAGCTGTGGATGTCCAGGTTGATGGCTAGCATTCACGCTGTCCTGCAGGGCGTGAACAGAAGCCCTTTATCCTCATGCTTTACAACCAAGTAGATTTTTCCTTAAGTCTGTCGTAATCAAAAATTTGCCAGTCCAGCTTTAACCAACTTCTTGCCGTCTTTTGGGAATTGTGGCCACAGTAGCCCAGGAGAAACAGAAACCGTAACTAGGTTAATGTAATCACCGCACTTACTTACTTACTCTTCCTTTATAGTATGTGCAGGATTGTAGGCGCCTTTCTGGCCCTGGTGTTGCTTGGGGAGCTTAGGATGGGGTTGGTACTTGCTCTGCCCGGCTGCTTGCCAGGCTTGCTGCCGTCCCACGCAGGTCCACGGCACAGGTTAGAAATGCAGCACGTGGGGCTGCTGCTAGCCCGGCCCTGGGGTGCAGCCAACAGGCTAAATAAATGCAGAGAGCAAGTGTAATTGCTACGAACACAGAAAACAGTAGTGTTGGAGCCATTCTTTCTATCATTAATGCTTGCCTTGAAAAAGTAATCCTTGTAGCAAGTGTCTGCTGAGCGGGTGGTTAATGAAGAGTTAAGGCAGGCAGTGCAGGCACAGCGTAACAGCATTTTGTTTGGTTTTTTTTTTTTTTTTTTTTTGATCAGCTCCTGTCAGAAGGTTGGGCTGTTCAGCTCTACCATTGTGCTGTGTTAAGCAGTAGGAAAACTGCCATTTCCCTTTGCTTTGATTGCAATCAGGGGACAGCATGGCCCAGAGACCAAGATGGCCCTGATGCTAATTTGGTGCTTGGCAGACCTGGGCAGCCACAAACAGCCCAAGAAATTAATTTAGTCTTTTATCCTGCAGCTCCCAATCTGTACAGTAGCGATTAACAGAATTGCCTTCCCTCAGAGGCGTTTTGCAAGGATAAATATATCAAGAGTTGGAGGTGTCTGGACACAAAAACAAGATAAATATACCCTGAGAGACCCAGAGAAGTGCTGCATTGGAATGTTTGGCATCAAGTAACCTTGAGTAAGTCCTCATCAGTGATACAAAAAAAAAAAAAAAAAAAAAGTAGACTTGGAGGCCTTGACTCTTTTGTCTGTGGCTTTGCCCAGTGTTTATATGACTTAGCCTTTGCTACAATATAAGCAGACCATGGTGTTGGGGGGGGGGGAAATTGGCCATGATTTATACATCTCTTGGTTTTGTTACAATGATGAGAAAGAAAACAAACAAACAATCAAACAAACATTCCCCCCCCCCCCCATAGTCTGAAACCCAAGCTGTCACATCTCAGCACCAGAACCAGCGCTGGTCCTTCCCTAGCGCCAAGGCTCCTGTACGGTAAAGTCCTCCTTTGCAAACAGGCAGGTAGCTGCAGCCAAATAGGTAGTTGTCCCCATAGTGGGAAGATTTCAAAAAACATCCCTAACCATGTCCTCTTTTAACAGTTTGAATTGTCACATGCGGAGAGGAATTCGGGGCCTGGGTGAGCCTGGAGGCAGAGGTGACATCAGAGCCAGTGCGAGCGATTTAAAGACACCGGATCTGGAGGAGGCAGATGATCAGGAGGTACCGGGGGAAAGGGGGATGCAGGGAAAGGGAATAGGCTGGAGAATGCCATGTCTTAGACTGGACAACTGGACATCCTTGAACTGTGAGAAAACTTAGGAGGAAGTGAGGCAAGTGATAGTAGTTGCAAATAATGATGAATTTTAATACACACTCTTAAGCATTGCAGTAGTCCTTCTCCGGCTTTTTCCCTGCTTCACACAGTCTGTTGTAGCCAACTTTTCTTCACAGTGCTCTGTCTTAGCTGAAGGAAAGCTGTGACATCTCTAAATATCTATATCACTTTAAAACTCCTGGAGGAATTACCTAATCTGCCATAGCCATCTAGTGCCTGTCTGTGCTAGGCTTGGGTTGCAATGCAGAATGCTTACACTGCTTGAAGGCTTACCTAGGCTTCTTCAGCTATTAAATGCATCACACCATGGAAGGTAGGACATGTCAGTCTTTTTGTTAGTGTGGCTGGAAATGCAGAGTAGTGACTCAATGCTTTCTAGAGACAGATCTCAAACTCTTGAAATAATAGTCCTGCTTGTTGAAGCATGCAGCAATATCTGGGGAAGAGTTAGTCCCATCATGGGCGAGGAAATTGTCAGATTTGACTTTACTTAACTGAGGCTCATTTGTTCTGTGAACCGTGACCAGAAATGGAGCCTTTGTGCACAATTTTAAGAGACCTGCGTAGGTATAGTGAGAGAAAGTTCAGATGTCAGGAAAGAAAAACTGCTGCCCCAATTTCAGGAGGCAGTTTGCTTGAACCTGCTGTAAACTTTGTAAATACAGGACACCTGACATCATATTCATTTACAGTAAGTTTATTTCTCAGTGCATTACATGAAAGGTCTTTGGTATTTGTGGGTTCTTGAATACTGCTCCCACTCTGCTCTGTAAGAAAATGCTGAATACAAAACATTCCTTATACAGTAACAAAACCCATAGCAAATAAAGAGAAATAGATACCTTGAACAATAACATAGCAATATGAAAACAGATAAGTAACCATGCAAGAGGTGGAACAAACAGGTTGTGGTTTTTTTCTCCACTGGTGAAGTTTGACAACAAACATTAGAACCTGCCATAAATGAGTTCGTCATGTCAGAAGAGATTTATTTTTGCTCTAAGTTAAGAACTTATACGTGATCACAAGACACTGTGTATGGCTGCCCTGTAAGAGACCAAATGGTTGTATAAGCTTAATTACAATGAGAGATGCTGGGACCATTTGCACACATACGAAACACACTGATATAAATAAAAAAATACTGTGTAAAGTAACTAGTGAAAAAGTTAACATTTCCTTCTATGGCTGGGAACTTGCTTTGTGGACAATTATAGCACCTTAGAATTGCTTGATTTCAAAGCAATCACAGAAACTGCAAGTAGTTTAAACCCCTTTACCATCAAACACCTGAATGGAATGTAATAATGATAATAATACAGAGGCTGCAATTGTGAAACAGAGAGAATTTCCCGTAAATTGTATTGAGAAGTAATTCCAGAAGCTGACTGTCTTTTGGAAGCCTTGTCACAGTGGTTTGGTTCCTACATTGAAACAGTTCATTGCAGAGGCTGGGACTGAACCAGAACCCCAGAGCCAAAGTTTCAGGAAGTTGGTGACTGTACGGTCTGCTCCACTGCGAGCAGCACCGGCTTCTGCTAGCTGAAGATTTGGATCTGATTTTTATGGCCTGTCCCTGCTCCTATTAAAGTTGATGGCAAGATTACTATGGAGTGCGGTGGGAGCAGACGAGGGCTTTTCTCTCTAGTTTATTCATTTCCCTGGGTTTCTATCAGTTCTTTACAGTAAGTGCAAATTGGATACTCTGGAGAGAAGCATTCTCCGCCTCCCAGGAGTACCAGATTGCTGGTGAACATCAGGGCGCACAAATTACAAAGATTTTAGGTTGTGCAATATGCTGTTGCTGCTTCTGGTTAGCTCAAGGCAAGGAAAATGCATTACTACTACCAGAACCCATCCAAGTCAAAAACACATTGGAGCGCAAA
This sequence comes from Apteryx rowi, assembly GCF_003343035.1. Classification (NCBI taxonomy): domain Eukaryota; kingdom Metazoa; phylum Chordata; class Aves; order Apterygiformes; family Apterygidae; genus Apteryx; species Apteryx rowi. Next base: position 1,432,439 of record NW_020448308.1, read on the forward strand.
GAAACATTAAGAATTTCAAAGAAGTCTTAAAAAAAAAAAACAAAAAAACACACTACGGTATTGCACAGTATGCATGTAAGATAAAGCACTAAACATTTCAAAATATATTTCTAAATGAGCACGCATTCAAAATAAATCCACTCTAAGTTACATAGACATGGCAAGATGCATATATGCCCTGGCTAAAATGAATCTTAGTATCCTGCCTAAGATGGAAAATGTGGTTGGAGTGGTTTGCTTAGTCATGAATATCATTAATTGTTAGCGTGTGAGACGGTGTTCACCTTTAAAACATATTTAAACTGGAACTGCACAACAGTGTGGTCCGACTGTTGTGTAAGTAGTGAGGAATGAAACCCCAGCTGACAAAGAAAGTCCATTTGCTATAATCCTGCTATCACCCAAATTAAAGATACAGTACCGCATTAAAAGAGAGATGTAGCTAAATAAAGCAAGAAGTGTGGGGAGCAAAAAATTACATAGCTCGTTATAGGGATCCAGAGAAGTCCATAATTAGAACTGTTGCAGCCTGAGCCTAACCAGTTGTTTGACAATCAGTTTGGCAGGATTAATTGCAAACAACTTCAATTAAATTTCCTTTCATCTTGCCAGTAATTTGTTTTAAATAATTTAAAATCCAAAATCCTAGTCAAATGTGAATGAATTGAAGAGAGCATCAAGTTAATGCAATAGTTTTGAATTCATGAAGACAAACTTGGAGAAAGGAAAATTTCTCTTTTAATTCAGTGTGAAGGCTCCAAAAAGTGAAAATGGCCCCATTGGACTCCATCTTTCCCAAATTCATACCTGTAGCTACAGGACCACTGAAATAAAATTTTACAGTTTCCCTTTTTAAAGACTGCATTTGTTTAGTTTAGTTCCTGAAACTGCCATGAGGAAATCATCTTAATGAGGAGAGAAACACTAGCTTGCATCTACTGCAAGACAAACACCTGCTGAGCATCTATTTTTAGATTAAACTGTGATTTCTCCTCAGTGTTCAGGGCCCAGTTTTCCAATACCTACTAGTGGGCATAATGGGTTATTGCCTTGAAGTCACCAAATATGACTTGTAATATCTGTAAGATCAAGACCAAGACGGTCTCTATTCAACAAAGAGGTAATCAAGTATTTCTTCTAAATTCCCACATGGTAATCAGCCTGTAAATGGAGAGGCATGCTTTTGTGTGTTTAATTCTCGAATGGAAAGATTATTCCAAGAATAAATCAGTGGCTGCACTATGGACTTAGCTGTCCATCAACAGAAGCGATGCTCTCAATTCCCTTTGAACTACTGCCTGTGAGGGAGTGAATGGAAGGCAACAGGCTGCTTCACAGCACCTCAGTCATTCATCAGGTATTGCAAAGCTGAGCAGTTTGTGACTCTTTTTAGACTGAGAGCTGGTTGCCAGCCTTCTTTAAGGCACTCATTTAATTCAGCATCGTTTATGTACATAAACACGGGATTTAGAGTTAGCATTGGATTTGAAATTAAGATACATTCAAAGACCTTATTTCATTGTCCCATAAAGATTACCAATACAGGACCCCTGCTCTATGTCAAAACCTGCTTCACTCAGGCAGTTTTACCTTCTCTGAAGTAACCCCCCCACTTGTTTTCTGGTCTTCTGAATATATCATGATCCAGCTATAATTTAGAGTACAGGCAGACAGAGGAACGCTGGAGCCTGAAGCATAAGCTCTTGGCAAAACTTTACATTCACTTTAAACGTTGGAGGCTTGGAAAAAGAGAGTACCTGATTGTATCTTGCCTTCAATTCCCAAAACTTTTGTAATGCTTTGGGCTTGTTTCTGTGACATATCGAAAGGCAAACCTGAGCATATGGAAGCACAAGCTGAACTATGTGGGTTGACTACAGAACGACATCCCACCACTGGCATTAGCCAAGCAACGCTGGGATTCGAAAGCGGGGCAAGTAAGTGCATTTACTTCAAAGCTTTCAAGCCGGTTTAAACCAAGGCTGTTTTTTACTTAGCTGTACAAGCAGGAAAAAGCTTCTCTGTGAGGACAACTTTCTCTGCTGCTTGCTTGACATCATTAACTTACACCATTTCACCTGTTTGGGGGGAGATGGTTGGACTTCTAAAGAACAGGGCCGAATTAACACATATGGTGAATTTAGTCATTCTGAAGTAGCTTTAACTTCTTTATTTCTGAAAATATAATGCTCTTCAGAGGAAAGATTTGGATGTTCTGATGTCTCTGTAGATCTACCACATTTTCAATGTATCCAGAAAGCTAATGATGTGATGTGTGGCTAACGGCGGCGGGCAGAGCTCCTGCCTTCTAAGCCGCATTTCCAGCAGCTTCCCACATGTTTTCCTTTCCCTCTGAAATATCGCGTTGGGTGATAAGGGTTCCTGAATACATGGACCATACAGTTGTTGGTCTTTGCCACAGCCTTTGACAGAAGTACTTGCAGGAGTACACATTGTCTTTTTCAGAGAGCTGTATCTTGCACTAGGAACTAGGTAGCATGTGACCAATTTACCTTACTTATGCCATAAAATGACAATTTGTTCACTTTTCTCCTGGGCTGGATTTAAAAACCTGACGGAACGGTAAAAATATATATATATTTAAATAGGAATAGTACCATCAGTTCATTATTCTCACCCTTTCTAACAAAATTCCTTGTCTACATGAATGACATCGACTTGTCCAATTTGGTTTGCACAGCTGGTATAATGATTCATTTGTCACTGAAGGGCAGGTTCAACCTCTTAAACCTGGAAACTGGGACTTTCCCCAAAATAAGTTACTGAAAAAAGTAAAATGACTTTGTATTTAGCTCCCTAGTGCAAGATAAGCTGCTGATAAGACTCTAATCCCTTAGACTGTGACTTGCCACTACACTGTCTCAAGATTCAAATGCCTAGCATCTACCCACAAGATAAAACAGTGTCAAAATACTTTTCCTTATTGATGTAGAATTAAGAAACTATTGCAAAACATCTTTTTCTGTGAATATTTATTACCAGTGCTTAAATGATTTTTTTTCTGGATGTATGCACAAACTGAACACAATCTGAGAAAATTCTTGTGCAATTCCATCATATCTGATACATACTGCTATAAATTTTCACAGAAATGATTCTAATATCATCTGAATATAGATAGAGAGTCAATGTATGACATGATTTTCATCAGAGGTCCGTGCTCAGCTAACCATGGATAGAAATAGTGTCTTTCACATGCAATCAACAATATGCAAAGCCTACATTTTGATGCTCACGTCCCAAGAGTAAACTGAATTTTCAGAGTAACTATTTTAAATGTTCTTTGAATTTCCCCATCTATTCTTTGCTTAAGGAAATCCTTGCAGGTGAGGTGGCACCTTCAACTGGAAGTCAGCATGACAACACCATATGAAATAAAAGCAGATGCCAACCAACTACAGCAATGGAAAAGGCTAAGGCTCAGCTTTGAGTCTTGATGGGATTGATTGTCTCAGTCAGTTAAGCAGTGCTTTGACTGAGTAACTTGCTGGGGTGGTGAGGAAACAAGGGGAAGATTAAACTCTTGGACACAGTCAGGAGGTGTCACTTTTGTAGACAGCTTCTGAGGATACCTGCCATGGGGTATTCCAAAGACAAAAAAATAACAAAATCAAGAAAAATGTTTGTAAGACCCTCTCTGAGCTATGGATAAGACATTCCCTGCAATAAGGGCTTAGTATTGATCAGGTAAGGAAACCTGATTGCCAACACTGCAGCCTCCTACCCACTTCATTTGCACTCTGCAATTAAGCACTAGGATACTGTATCTTTAACTGGTGAACGGGCTTGGAGAACACGTAGACACTCCTACTTCATTCGACTGCTTTTCCTTCTGGCTTCACTGTCATCCAGCAGTGAAGAGAGGATCTGGTAGGGCTGTGGCTGCTGGGGTCCTCCACGTTTGATCTTGATGCTGGTTCGCAGCGGGGAGCCTGGGATCACATCTTGTCCGGAGCCTGGCTCAATGGAAGATAAAGAGTCTGTAAGGAGAAAAAGTCACGGGAGAGCGCTATTTAAAAGGGGAGGCTAAGGAAAGAGTAAATGGGCCATTCTGAATGATGCTTCTTCTGGAAGAAAGTGTCTTCCCTTCTGTTTCCTTTCCAGTCACCAAACAATTGGGGAGCTACACGGTTGCTGCCATCACACTACTACAATATTAGGTCTTTTCCTTCGGCTCTAAACTCTTTGGGGTAGGTATATTGCTGCATGCAGCACAACAGGTCCCGTCCCTACTTGTCGCTCTATTTATAAAGCACTGCTCTTATCCTTATTGAACATCAAGCTGTTTGGGCTGTAACTACTACTTAGCATTGCCCACAGACTCCTGTTATGGAAGGATAAGGCTTCACCAAATGGTCACTGAGAAGTGATGTTCCTGAGGGTTTAAATAGTTTCACTCTTTGTAAAGGTGGACATTTTGAGGCACTGAAAGGACTGAATGACCCACCCTAGGCTACAGCCAAATTAGTGATAAAGCTGGGAATGTATATATTAGCTGTCCATTCTCCCAGCATGCCTCATATTAACACACCCTTCTTCTTTCTACAGTGTCCTGCTGTATGAAGCTAAGTGTACATTTGACTATGGCCACTCTTCTTTTTTCCCAGCAGCCAGCAACACACGCTGCTAGCTCCAGTGCTAGCTCCAGTGCTGCCGCATCATTTTTAATGCCCCGGTTACTTCTTCCTTTTGCCTTCATTGATGGACGTTTGCTTGTTTCCCTGACAAGAGTCCAACCTCGCAAGCCAAACATCCAGCCTTGGTCCGGCCACGTGAGGCAGCATTCCTGTTTCAAGTGAGCAGCTGGCTAAAGAAGGATTTGTGCTGTGTTTGCTGGCAGGAGATGCTGCCAAACTGTTTGGGCTTTCCTGTGTCCTGCCAGGCTGCTCTCTGCAGTTTGCTACTCCGGACCATCTCCAACTGCCCTCCCATTGCCAAGAGGAGGTTTATTTGCTGGTATGTTTTGCCTTGTTGCTTGGGTGGTTGTGGTTTTGGAAACCACATTGATTGTGAAGTTTCTTGGGAAAATGAGAGCATGCGATTGGCATTTCTGCGTGGGTCTTTCAAGGAGGGATGAATTGGGCTACCCAGGAACCTGTGGTAAAATTCTTAACACCTACGGTGGGAACCAGATAGTTGGTGCTGGCTGATTTAAACCTGTGTGGTGCCTTTCAGTGCAGGAGCTGTCTTTGCTCAAGGAAATCCTGTTTCAGTATTTTATGTCTTTGCCTTTTTTTTTTTTTTTTTTTAAACCATATACACATACAGGGATGAACAGAATTGCACAAGGAAAAAATGACTTACTTCCCAAGTTGTTTTTTCTTTCTAAACAGCATTTTTGTATGGCCTAAAATATGTCTTAAGTTAAAGAATGGAAACATTTCAGAAGCATAGAGGATAAAAAAGGAAGTATTTATATAAAGTAACACAACATAGGTGTTTAAGCATGGCCTTAACTACACTGTACAGTTAAACACTACCCATTTTTGCTGATGCAGTTACACTGGTATAAATGTACACATGGGTATAAATAACTCACCTCCTTCCCAAGCAATAACAGAAAGTACATTTATGTCAGTGAAAGTGGTTTGCTAAAATGACTGTTTCAAAATAACAGCACCACACGCCTCATTCTTCTGTACCGCCAAACTGACAAGGTACGAAGCGGGTAAAGTAGGCAGTTCTGCAGGGTGGAGTGCAGGGATCCCCTAGTCTAAGCCCCAGTGTCTATAGAAGCTTCCTGAAGAGCTGATTTTTTGCTTTATACTCATCTTAAGTGGATGTACAAAGTAAAAGATAGTGGAGGGCCAGGCCCTGGATCTGGGGAAATCCAATACGCCAAGCATCTCTGTGAAGTCTGCTGCACTGTACTTATGGGCTGGGTTCCCCTTCACAAAAGAACATACTGGCTCAGCGTGAACCGCTGCCTGGGTAATCTAGTGGACACCTTCCTGGCACTTCCACCATGTTAAAGCAAACAAGTATAAAAACATCTCTTCCTGCCCTTTTACTATAAAGTCCTAGGAAAATGTGTAGCAAACTAGGATTAATGCAGACATAAGGCCAGGGTGACTGTAGTTAAATCATGGGTTAAATTTCCCATTCTCTGATTAAGAGATGAAAACTCTCATTAAGGGATGATGCCACACCTGTACCAGTGATGGTGGCCTCAATGAAAAACTGAAAAATTAAGTTCTATTTGAACAAGGAACACGTGAGTCTTTCTTTAAAGCTGATACTGAAAATAGGTTTTACATGAGTTGCCATCACAGGACCTTCATGGATCATTGGTTTTCAGGGTAGTATGTGGCACTCTTTGGGCTTTCTCTATAAAATACGCTGCTATACAAGGCAAGCTCCTCAGTGGTATTAAAGTCAGTGGAAGAAGGTGTTATCAGGATTAAATGATCTGGCCTAAAGATTTGAACATGCAGCTTCCTGAGAAGCTGGAAGATGACCTAGGCAGCAGAATGTAACATGGCTTGAGCTGCTGCTCATGACCTCGCTCTGAATTGTAGTAAAAATTATCATGGGGGCCATTTCACCTGCTGGTGTAAAGCCAGAGTAACTATTGCAGGTGCGGGAAGCTCTAGGCCCTCAACAATTCTGAGCATCTTTTAAGTCATGTTGAGTACCTAGTTTTGAAAACCCTGGTTAAATAGCTAGTTGACTGGCTTTGAGCCTTAACAGGTGGCTTAGGAGACCAGGAGGATGTGTTTGAACCATCAAGCAGCCCTCTGAATAGATCCCCAGTTGCCTAGAAAAGAAAACCTTAGCGGTGCTTACCGTGAATTCCTATCATATGCTCAAGAATTAATACCCTCTCAGCCAAAATCTTCAGAGCTTCTCGAAGTTGTTGAACACCTTCTCCCTACAAGGAGAAAAAACAAAACAAAACAACAACATTGGTATATGTTTGCAGAAAGGCTTCTTGTTCATTAAAGTTTGTAATGTTGCCTCCAAAACGCCAAACTATGCAATGTGAACATTTAAAAAAGAAACAAGTAAAAGGAGAGAGAAATTGCAAGGGTTAAATTAGAATTCTGGAGAAATGTCTACTTAAAGAAAAAATCCCCAGTTATTCCCCACATTTGTACAGCATCTCATTCAAAGCCAAAACTTTCAGTTTTGTTCCTGTTTCTGCAGGAGGCCAAACCCAATCTGTATATTTCTGTCAAACCATTAAACCACGCAGCTTGCGGCAGTAACTACTGAACTACTTAGAAAACAGGTTTTGCTCTCTGACGTTTGCTCTGAACATCAGTGAAGCACCTTCGGCTTTCTCTTCATTGGTATACCGGGAAAGAGAAGTTTGGCCAGCACCATCTTGTTGCTGCATTATAAAACTATTATAAAACAGTGACATGCAAACCCATGCTGATGGGATATAAAACATCTGGAAGTAAAGCAAGCAAGCAAGATGTAGGCTGGAATATACCTTTGGAAAGCCGGGAAAGTATGGACAATAGCCAGGTTATACTACAGGGGATGAAATTTTCCCTTGCTGAATTTTGGAGGTTCAGCCTAGTAGTAGAAACTCAACACATGCAGTCTTTGAGACTAGGCATTGCTGGTCAACATTTCGCCTCTGAGTCTAGGACTGGGCTGTGGGTCCTGGCAATTCGGTGGGAGCTGCTGCCTCTCACAGTGCCTCAGCTCCCAGCAATGCGACATGCTGTCCAAAGTCTGTCCACACGCTTTTCCATGCACTCAGGCTGTTGCCCCCATTACCCTAGATATGGGACTCATGGGACAGACTGATGTTGGAAAGATTTTAGGATGGGAGAGCAGAGACCTGAGAACTCCAGCTCTCTGCACAGGCAATTTGATCTCTTCTGTGTATCTGTTCCTTAGAAGTAAAAGGGGGGAGTATTTCCCTACCTTGTAGCACTTTGTGTGGAGAAATAACCCTTGAGGACTGAGGAGATGTTCAGACTGCAGTTGACCATATGGTCCAGCAGATCTCAGAGACCTAGATTTTTAGCCTGTAATAGATTCCCACCCAGAGTTCCCACCATCTCTTCATCTGCCCTTCTAACTTTGCACAGGACTCCTGCCTCCCCAAACCAGCTTGGAAAGGAGAATATGGCCATAAGGAGAGTAAAGAGACAAAAGGTTAAGTAAAACAGTAGAAATACATGCTTACATCAGCACCTTTATCACCTTCCTCACCCTTCTTGCCTGGTTCACCCTGAAACAAGAAAGGGAAATTTGTTTTCATGTGAACAAGGAACAGATATCCTGTGCAGGATCACTCATCTTCCCTCCTTCCCTCCAGATAAATTTAAAAGAGGCAAAAGAGCTTCATCAGCAGAAAACAAACTGACTGTCTGGCACTTCAGACCAAGCGCCAAGGTGAGCTAGTGAGCTCTGTTCAGGCTCCTGCCAGCTCCCCGGGGGCATCACCACCATTTCTAACACTGGTGAACTTGGTCTGGGGTCGCCAAAGCCGTAGGATGTTTGTATTGTAATGAAGGAGGGGCAGGCTGCCATGGCCTGGACCCCCAACCAAAACTACACACATCTCATGAAGCTCTCAGTGAGCACCTCTAAGTTAAAACACTGGAATAAAAGCAGTGCTCCCCTCTCCCAAACATGCATGCTTTCATTTTTTATTTAGAACATAAAATCGTCCTTTCTGCTTTCAGTAATTAGTCACATCACTTTCTGCCTCTGAAGATGCTCATTAAGCTTTTCTTGAACAAAGATCCCTATGTTCTGTGAACATTGGTCTGATACACCCCTGTTCTCCCTAGCCAGGAAGTGCATGCATTTCCCAAAGAACAGATGACATGGAAAGAATAAACCACAAGCTAAACATAAGGCAAGGGAAAGGCCTAATAAATTGCTGAATAAAGTAGACTGGAAATGCCTGGGATCCTTAAACTTGCTAGACATCCCAGAGATGTTTGGAAAACAAGGGGGGGATGGGAGGAAGAACTCGAGAAGAGGTTGTGGGAGTTGTAAGAAATGATGAGGTGGAATTAAGAAAGAGCGTCCTTCTAGAGGATCTAGGACCCCTTTGGATGCTTCACTCCAATAAAACCAACTTGCTCACTTTCACCCAACATTCATCTCTACTGTTTGGGTTTCATCCTAGCCCTGTGTGTCAGTGCAGCCATCTCCTATGTGTATCTGTTCAGCTGTTGCCTAGAAATCATTTGGAGAAAAGCTAATCTTAAGAGATTAGCAGCCCAGCTTTGCAGACCAAGGTGCAAGGTGGTGTTCAGAGCAGCTGTTGTACGTTGGGTTGCTTAATAATGTCCATCTTTGGGCTCTGGTAATGCCAGGAATCTTACTGGGGAGGGCGGGAGGAAAGGGGCTTCTGTCTGCAAAGGTTGGGCTAGAGGATATCTGCTAGGGAAGCACTTCTCTGTTGGCACGACTCCTTCCTAATTACTGCTCTCCACCTCTGACCCCTCAATAGGACTTTGTCACCGTTCCTTTCCTCCCGTGCACTTCATGCCACTGACTGCCCCGCTGACAAAGCGCCATTAGCAGAAACCAGCCTGGTAAGTCTGCAGGCTCTTGGAGCAGAGATGCCATCTCGTTTTGCACTGTGCAATCAGGATTTCCTCCATGCTGTCGCAGTGCAAACCCTACCAACACGGCTTAGAGCAAACATCCTCCACACCTGAAGAAATCAGTAGGAATCTGTCTGGTCCATTCTCTGTGCTGAATTTACCATACTGACTTCTTGCTCTGGTAGGAAGAGCTGCAGCTGGCAGGACACTATGGTGACAGCTTCCACCCTTGCACCACCCCCGCCTGTGGTGGGCACAGTTAAAAAGAAACTGTGAAAGCCTGTTAGGGCCCTGTCTCATGAACTCTGCATTTCAGCACTACACTAAATATGCAGGAAATCTGTGTCTCATTTGCAGAGGAATACATTAAGGTGAGGTTTCTGACTGAACAAATCACTGAGCTGCAGACAGTTGACTTAAGTGTTGTATTTGAGAGAGCTGGTTGAACCAGCTGCACTCCAGCTATGTGGTATTTAAGATGCCAGACATGCCGGGCAGGCACCAAAACCATCTGAGCCTTGCACACACCCGCAAGTACATCACTTACAGGAAATCCCTTAATGCCCCTCTCTCCAGTCAGACCTGCTTGCCCCTGTTGGAAATAAAGTAAGTGTCATTAGGAGATATTTTTCCATTTGACAAGAACATAATGTAATTTTACTAGTGGAATTAAGATGGCTTAATGAAAAACCTTACACTTGGGATAATATGAAGACATTTCTTTCCCTTGACATTATCACTTAGAGACAGCCAAAGGGGGTCATGGTTTCTGTCAAGGATCAGCTCCAAATCCCATCATGCTTTGGAGAAGTTTGGTTAGTTATAGAAATACTCAGCTCAGTACCCGCCCAGTAAGATGATTCACAGTTTTTTGAATTTTAAAGCAGTCAATTACATCGTACCAGGAAGGAATTTGGCTGGAGATTTGTTTCTTACAAAGATACAACATTCTTCTCTCCAGCAAAATGGACAGGCTGCTGCTGCCCCAGACAGCAAACAGAGCTCCGGACACCCACCGAGCACTGATTTAATCTGCCTCCTGCTCCGCACACACATCCCTGCATTAAACCCAACAGCTACTGATCAAAACACAAGTACAGTGTTTTGGTTGGTTGGTTGGTTGGTTTTTCCAGCCGTGTTAATTTTCACATTGCTCTTGGTGCCCTTTTTTTTTGTTTTTAAACAGAAACATTTGGAAATGATATGTGTTGGTTTGAGGTGGAATGAAATGCCATCAGAGTGAGCATCTTTTTCCCCCGTTTTCCTCCTCAGCTTTTATTCCCTACCACGGAGCACCCTGGGGCCGGGGCAGAATGCCTAACCTGGAGAACACTTTGAATTATTTCATAGAAAGCAGGAATTGGGGGAAAGGAGGCAAAATTTAAAAGCATCTTTAGAAATCTGTTGAGAAAACAGTCACATATTTATCCTGGCTCTTCCTCCCTAGATATACCCAGGAAAAAAAAACTATCCTTTTGTTCCAAAAAAGCTATCCAACTGGTGTCAGCTTTTTGCAGGATTTGCCAGAAAGACAGAGCTACTTTGTTACTGTGTCCATCCAACCTGCTGCTTTGTATAAAAAACCCCAAACCCTGGGCATCTACAAAAACATGACTACAGAGACTGGTGCAATGCTGAGTGAGTAGCTAGCCAGCACTAGGCACAGCCCTGCGCTGACATGAAGAGCAGCAGAAATAAGGCCTAATTTGTCAGGTCCTCCTACCTTCTTCAATGGAAAATACCTGGCTTCTGCATTGGAGGGAATAAGGAATAAGGCCTGTGAAAAAGCACTGGCAAGCAGCACATCACGGCGAGGAGACGTAACACCGCACTCTAAATACATAAATAGGTTGCTCTCTATGTCCACTGGGAATGGGAAAAGATGTTACCAGCTTAAAGGAGATCAAAGGATGTTTAGATTGAATTTTAGAAATATCTTTTATGCCAGTCCCTCCCTCGCTGTACCTCTGCAGATTGCCTGGAGATGGTGTGGAGAATCCCTCACTGGAAGTGCTTAAGAATAGGCTGAGCAGATGTTGACCACGAAAGGCACACACATAGATGTGCCATCTGGGGGATGGACTCTGACTGCCTCAGGTCTCTTCTACATCTATTTTCTATGAGATTAAGCAGGCAGAAGGTATAATAACATTTTCTTGTACCTCAATAGATATTGTAAAACCTCCTCAGCTTTTTTGTTGCACCAGCTGCACAGTTCCTCTGTTCTGTGTAACGCTAGCCCTAATTTGTATCCGCCAAACCGAAAATTGCAGCATGTAGTTGTCAAACCAGCATTCAAATCCACACTCACAAAAGATGTTGTTCTCAAAAACACACAAAACATCCTACAGAAATTCTGCCAGAAAAAGCTATCAGCTTCACTTTCCAAACCAACAGAGGAAGGACCAGAAAATACAGTTTATTTTTGCTATTTAGCAAGACATTCTGATATTCAAAAACCCCATTTATCCTGAACCTAGGCAAGTTGCAGTTCTGAATATCTACAAGCAGTGAATGAAACCAGAGTCTAAAGGCTTCATTTACACCTTGTCCAGTCAAAAATTCCACTGAATGGGCATAGTGTAACAAAGCATTTGTTTCAAAAGAAATGTAGTAATATTCTTAGCAATATGGTAAACCACAAATTAGATCATGATGCTGAATGAATCACTGAAGGAAGAGCTCTTATCAGTTTCCTGGATGGAAACTTGACACTTTGCCATATACCATGCTTTTCTTTTTTTTAATAAAATTGTAAATTAATGTTTAATAGTGATGAGCAGTACTGGGTAACTTGGGCTGAAATTTCACTAGTTAAGGTTTTAATTTTTATCAGACCCTTAAATATTAGTTCCAGAATTGCCTCAGAGTCTAATCTATCAGTAAAGCCAGTAAATGCCCTAAGTGGCTGATTTGCACTAGGAAATTCTTATAAAAAAATCCTAACAGTTACTTAAAACGGGGTCTCTCTTTCAGGGGACTGCAAGTGATCTCTTGTTTAAGAACAGGGACCAAGTACCCAAAACAATGTGACCTTCTGCAGAGATACTTGAACAAAATACCTCTCCTGCGTGAGCTTTTTAAAAGCATACATGCTCCAGCCTCAGCTATCTCGTGCTGCCTGAGGTAAAGTACACCTCAGGGGGGCATGAAACAAGCCACTCTGAGTTGTGGCCTTGCACGCAGTCTGGACAGAGGAATGCAGTATAAGCCTGTCACTAAGTATTCTCATTAACCTAGAAAGTTATCAAATTCATCTGGAGTTAACCAATTTGCATTTGCCTTTCATAGCTCTCTGAGACATCCTTCTGTCTTTTAGATTGGAAGAGTGAGCAGAAACGAAGGAGAAGAAGAGATGCTGTCATATGGGGGAAGCAAGTCGTCTACAGCCACCCATTTGAAGGTGGTGACTTTCATGCTCACCTCCATCTATGTGCAGGTAAAAGTGGCACTTGGAAGAAAGGGAATTTGTTTCCTACATCTGTGGAACAAGGCTCTATCTATGCAGCCACTGCTGCAGACACATGTCATTTTAGAGGTACAACTTAATGTTTTTTCCCCTCATCTTTCTTTCATTCTTTGGATCTGCTCCATACCAGAGTCTTAGCAACGGTCCACCCTCCATCAGTGCCAGTTTCTACATTCTGCAGATCTAGTTGATGAATGACTGTCCACCCCTTTGCTACTGACTGTCCCCACCCATATGCTAAGATCTCAAACTATTTTGTGCTCTTAGTGCATCTCAGAAGAGATTTCAAAGACCAGGCCTGGTGTTGTGACATGTTTTTGGAGAATAAGCTTAGTAGAATGAGCTGAAGGCCCAAATGCCACTCTTAAGCACGGCTGGTGCTTGAACACTGGACTGGGAATCTGACAAAGCTATCCTTATCAGGTTTTTATCTGGTATTTCTTAAACTTGACCAGTCTGGAAATAACATTCAAACAGCCCCAGTAACAGTTATTAACACTGGATGGAGCCCATCAAGGACTGAGATATAGTACATTTTATAAACATAATGAGAACATTGTTTGACCTGAGGAATGGCTTTGGCTCAGTAAAAGTCTGAGGAGTTATGTTCTACTGCCAGAGAAGGAAGAAGTCAATTAGATCACATAAAGTACTCCATGCTAAAGAGCTTTGGTTGGCTGAAGAAAGCTGGTTTCCACAGCCATTATATGCTACATATTTGCTTCCGGATTATCTTTAGGGAATGTCAGACTGTGCAATCAATGCAACCCTTTATGTGTACAGTGACCCCTATCTTACTTCTTGCAGAAGACCTAGAAACTCTGCGCATTTAATATTGATCAGGGCTGTAGTCCCTCTGTACTTGAAAGACCTATGTCCTATACTGTTTCTGAGGCATTAACCCAGAACTTGCTGGGAATCTCTCTAGGTACAGTAAAATCTTACTCTTTCTCCTCGGTCTCCTTTGGAACCTTTTGGCCCGGGTTGTCCTGGAGAGCCTGGTAAACCCTAGAAGAGGTGCAGAAAAGAAGGAATTAATTTCCACTGTGCATCTTTTGCATAGGTGTAGTGAATACATTTCCCAGTGATCCTCAGTTCCTGAAAACTTCATATACCCATTAAGGGATTGGGCTGGATTCTCTTTTGCCTTCAAGCCTGCCAGCCTGCATACTTAAAAAGAGAGTAAAACATAACACATGGACCTGCTCACAGTGGTGAAGGGGGCAGTTCTGCAACTTAATTGTAAACATGCACCTTATATGTTGTGTTTTAATAAGCCCTGTGTGTATCTGGTTAGTGCTCATCAATGAATGTAGGGGAAAACAGTATGTTTAATCTAGTATGTTAAAACATAGAAATGTTACAGAATTTGGTGGGGATAGAGGTGCATGCAGTGGATCCAGCTCATAAATTTGTTGGTGCAAGAAGCCACTGGAAGCTCTTGAAGATTTCCTGAACCCACGCAGGGACCTATAGCCTCTGCAGATCACTCTCTTCAGGTCTTTTAATGCACTGTATGTCACTGACGTAACATTTGGCAATGGGTCAGTATGACAAGATAGTTCTTGTTCGCAGTTAACCTGAAGAAATTTATAAACAGGTAATATGGCTAGCCTAAACCCCCCCACTATTTTTCCCCTCTTCATAATAGTCTCAGTGGGTGGCACGAGTAAGCATACATACCTGAAAATTAATTGGACTGTGCAGCGGAAATTATTTTGAAGCGATTTACTCACCCTAATAAACAATTTTCAAATTAAGCTCAATCTTTACTAATAATTTTGCTCCCTGGGCTGAATAAATCTATAAAGCAGTCACCAATGGATAAGAAGGGCATTTTCTCCAGACTTCTACTAATTGAACTGCTTTGCAGAAATCAATCCAAACTCTTAAATTACCCACCCAGTGAAGCCTCACTTGTAAGCCAGACAGGAAGAGAACAATATTGTTTGTTTATATTCCCCATGTCAGCTCCTCAGCTCTCCATAACCATATGCAAGATGCTTTTTTCCACCTTAAGTGACTCACTCACCACCTTGGACACTGTAGCAAATGAGACTACTGCTCCACTCCAAACCACTGGTGATTTAAGCTAAACCGCGTGATAACAGCCCCCAGAAACTACCACTCTCAGCATCCAGAGAAATGGGCTTGCTAGGCATCCCTGCAAGGGGCAAAGCCTCTCAGCATCTGGTTAAGTGGTCCAAGAAAACCGGGCATTAATGTTTTACGGGACTAAAGGAGCTGGGAGGCAGCAATGCTCACCATCAGTAACTGCTTAGCCACATCTCCCCACACAGGGGATTCAGAAGCTCAACCGGCTTTTGGAGGTTATCTATGGATGGTGAACAAGTTGGGGGACAAACCAGGTTTGGTCCTAGTTCAAACATGCAGCATGAGCAAAGCCCAAGTGTCTGTAGATGCCCTTTGCACTTGCCAGCCTCAACAGTGACTTTCAGTGCTTGTTTACACACAGATGTTCAAGAACACTGAATTCAATAAATCTGTCAGAAAAAATGAAAAATTTACAATGTGTGCTGCATGCGAAAAAGCCAGACTCTGCTACAGAACCTACGATTTTGCCCATGTGAATACCTTGTGTTTAATCACGTTAAACTGCATCTGTCATTTTGCTGCCAAATTTCCCACTGTGTTCATATCTATCTGGAGTTTCTCGCAGTCCTCCAGAGCATTCACTAATTGAAACGATTCTGCTACACTGGCAAAATTTCAGTAACTTGCTGTCCATTGCTTCTTCCAAGTGATTAATAAATACATAGTAAAATCTCATTTCTCTAATTTCTAGCAACCTCAAATCTCTTCATATCAGGATCTAAGTGACATTCCTCAGCTAAATTACTTAACTTCTCTCTCTCTCTCTCCAGTTACTTTTATGTCTTCAGTCAGCTCACATACCTTTGAAATACTTGGTGTTAACAGCTGACCCCCACATTAAGTAACATTCTTCCCCAAATTGGAGTCCCCTTGTATCAGCTAACCACCATTTTGAGCAGTTCGACAGTTCACTATTCATCATGACTTCACTTTTTTCCATTTAACCATTTTTTTCCATCCACATGGGTACTTTCCCCTTCTCCTACCCAAAATGTTTTTGAGCAAGTTCATCACAATCCATGATTATTCCCCCACCCACAATTTTTGCATTGATAATTCATCAGTAGGACTGATGGGAATTTGCAATATTTTTACCAGAAAGTGCTATTTCTGAAAATCAGGCTCAACTACAGCAAATTCACATGGGTGCAGCGTTGTTCCTTCTGTGTGATCCACAGGAAATAACAGTATTTTTCAATGATTGTGGTGGCACAGCACAAGTCACTGTTTTGGTCTGCTTATTTTCTTTCCTGAATATTGCACCACTTCATTCCTTCAACTGCTCCTAAAGGCCATCTGTCTTGTGATGGTACAGGGTCTTTGGTGGCATCCCATGGGGGATTCAGACTGGCCAGGAAGCCTCTGTAAAATTGGGGCTTGATGTGGCGCAGGGCCATGTAGCCCTGGGGTGGGAGGCTCTCCACTGCTGAGCCCACTCGCACAAAATGTTTTGCATCAACTCAGGCCACGGTGAAGCATCTTGATGCACTGACAGTAAAATGTGTTGTTATGATTAAGGTACAAATCTGGAAAGTCAGATTATTCCAACTTCTCAACCCAATTCAAGATGAAAAACAGGTATTAAAATCACAGAATTTCACAGGGGACAAAACATCAGCTCTAAGACATACAGCACTGTCCCTCTTTCTGTAATGAGAAGATGCTTCGCATCTAACCTCTGACTCTTCCCCACCCCACCCCAAAAGCATTAAAATGCCTTACTTGCAATCCAGGGGCTCCGATAGGTCCTGGTGGCCCTTTGGGTCCTGATGCACCTGGTGGCCCTGGTGAAAATCATCATTTGAGGCAATTTTAAGGAGATTTAGAAGGAAGGACCCTTAATTCCAACCATATGCACTTCCTTTCATTGTTCTGCTTAGTCTCTTAATGGATAAGAGCCATTGATCGATCGCAGGACTACAGCATAAGCACTTTCATCACACTCTAGATTCCTGGATACCCACATCCTGATATAATATATCCCTATGCCCTAGGGAAGATCTTAGAGCTCTGGAAAGAAGAGGTGGGGGAACATAGGCAGGAAGGATGACAGCAACATGCTGCATTTCCATTTCCTTTAAAATGACAGCTTTTCAGAAATCTTAAGTAGATCCATGAAACAGCTACATCAGAGCAAGATACTGTAGTTGCTGTTTCTAAAACAGGAGGAGTCCCACAGGTGGAAAGCAAAGTCCCCAAGCCAGCTAGGGTCTGTCTCTCTGATGTTGCCAGAGAGTTGACGATGAACATTCAGGAGACCGGGTTTGGACGTAGTCGAAGGAGAGGCTGACCGTGGCAAAGCACTCTTTTGATCTCTGCATGCTCACTCCAGTAGCAAGAAGTTCTTTTTAAGGCTGTACCATAGAGCAGGGTGGTTCTGGGAAAAGTTAAACATTGCCTGAGCAGGTCAACTTGTTTCATAGTCACTTAACAGCTTCATTCCCTTTGGAAGAAAATAATTATATCTGAACAGTAGCTGTTAAATTATACCTGCAAATGGGAGACAGGATATTTGCTTAGCTCGAATTTATTAATACTCCTCTCTGCTTTAGTTGTCGCAACCCTTGAGATGAAACAATGTGGACATTATGCACATAAAGTACAGCTAAATCAGCCACAATCATTAATGCGCCATGCAAATGTGTAAGTCAAAGAATAAATGAATTGAAGGATAAATGAAAGGCCCTATAATAAAAGGAAAAGCCTTTTCTGCAGCTGATGGGAGTTCACTGCTAAATGCGCTTCGTACAGGGAAGTGCTGATGTTTGCAGGAATATTATCATTTAAGCCACTCATCAGCACTGAAAAACAGAAGACTTGCCACAGAATTCTCGTCCCAGATTCTCATCTCAGTTACGCTGGTGCAAATCTGGAGTAGCTCAAAATAGCTCCAAAGCCTGCAAAGTTTGCATAAATGTCACTGAGAACAGCTGGCCAGATTCTGCTCAGTGCAGCGCTGCTTCAAGGGACAGGATTTGCACCAGCAGCAAGAACCACTCTGCCCTCACAGAGAAATCCACTGGACAGACCATTCTTAAAGACACTCTTTGGTTATTCTCAAGATGTGTCAATAGATATCCCTCTTCCCTGCCAAAGCGGCAAGGAATCTTTGAGGTAAAATCTGCCATTACCAACAGATACGAAAACTGGTTACTTCTCTACCCTTCCCCAGTCCAGGACCCACAACTCTTCTGCCCTTCCAGTGAGGGCCGCTGGCTTTCCCCTTCAGGCGGGATATCCCGCAGGAGTGAACCCTGCCAGACCATTCCCGCTCCCTGTCAGAAGCTTCTTTTGCATGTTGCCCCGTCATTACAGCTTTGCAGCTCAATTGAATTTATTACCTGGTGGCCCGACTGGGCCGGGGGCTCCCCGTGGTCCTGGCAAGCCAGCCATGATGGTGTCTATAACGGTAGAAGCCAGCTGTGGTTCTCCATCTGCATTAAAGAACAGAGTAATCAGTGTCCAACTGCACAGTCCCAGCAGGCAGGATTTCACTCCAAAATCCTCTGGCGCCTGTTGCTGGCCAAGGGCAGGCAGTGCTTTAGGATGCAAAATTTGGGCTGTTAGAGCGATTGCCCTGTGCTCTCCAAGGCTATGGGCTGTGTCCCCTAGACCTGCAGAGCTGTGGACACCCTCAGATGCACTTCTTGCTTAACCACGAAAGAGCTGTCCTTTCTGTCCAAAACTGATGTTCCTCCAGAGTCATATAAACCTACCTTTGAACTCCAAAGCAGATTAAGCATAGCTCTGCCTTGCACAGCAATAACTCACCTGAAATTTGCCATCTCTGAGACACATTTGGCTTCTGGCTACCTGACAAGTCACACAGGCACCTGGAGCTCCCCTGTATCCATCACCAATGAACTGCTGAGCAACTCTGGCAGCCTAGCACACACCCACAAGCCCAGCAAGCTCACACTGCCATCAGCAGTGGTGGAGATATCCTGAGATCCGAGGATACAGGAGAGCCCAGTGGAGAGGGTGTGTTCTGCTCCCTCCACATACCCAGGAAACTCTCTTCTGCCTTTCAGGATTATTTTAGGTCTTCGTATGGCCAGTTTGGGCAGGTCCAGTGTGCTCTGGGGAACAGATGGAGATGAGAGTGCAGCAGGGAGAGGAAAGTCATCAGCAGGAATTGGAGGAATTTTGTGCTGTTGCACATGTTCCTCAGTCCATTCCTGTCAGGGATAAAAATCATCAGCCTGTAGCTGTCCATATCTTTCCTCACCCTTGTAGCCATGGGCTTGCCACTTCAAATGGTAACTGAAGAGAAAAAACAGACCTATTTTTTAAAAAAGAAAACAACTCTGCTTATTCATTGCAATTCCAAAACCAAAATCAACAACCCTGTTCCCTAGAGACCTATATTGTAGCATACTAGCAGTCTGTGGGTGGTGGCAGCATCTTTCATTTGAGACTCCCAGGACACTATTTTACAGTTGCGGAAGCCAAGGTGCAAAAATTCCATGACTCACCAGGGCCCCCCAGTCACAAAGTAAGGAAGGGAACTGCCATGCCCTGGCGCTACTAAGATTCACAATCCACTCTCCTAACCAGTGCTATAGGACCAACAGCATAGTTCATCCACTGACCTGCATGAAGATGTTGGCTCCTGATCACTGGGATGGTAAACCCTCTTGACATGTCCACATTTTCCACAGCTGGAGGCCACGATGCAGGAAGAACATCTATCTTCTCCTGCCCATGATCTCAAATTTATTCTTTTTTTTTTCTTTTTTCACTCATCCCTTTAAGTCATTACACTAAAATTCAGTAGCATCCTTTGCAGGTGTAAAAGACTTCATATGGCTCATTGCTATATTGATGCAAATATCAAGTGACACCAGGAAGATCAGAAGGGTGTTAGCGTACTCTGCAGGGGCACGGTCCTGCCCAAAGGGTACTCTGTGAAATCTCCAGAAATGTTAGCAGATGCATTATGAAGCCTTTTCAACCTTAGGAGCATTGAGAAGACTTTCAAGCTAGTTGTTTGAAAGCAGCTCCTAGGGAAAACTGTGAAATCTCTTTAACTGCCAGGGATGACAATATATCTCTGCAACGCTTTCCTGGCGGCAGAACAGCGTGAGATCTAGCCCAGATCCCCCTGAGAACCAAATTCCATGCCTGAAGCCTGAATGCAAACAGGTATTTCTTTGACTATTGTTTCCAGCTCCATCCATCTTCCCTTCTTCACAGCCCTGAAACAAAACAACTGACACTATTTTCATGTTCAGAAGGAAAGGTACCCAAGTGAAGTGTGTAATCCAATTAATTTGAGTTTTATTTGACCATGTCAAAATCTATCAGGGCTGGCAAGTGAGATGAAATCAGGAAATGAGCATCGAACAGTAGTGAAGGCATTTTGTTTTTAAAGACCACATGGTCAACAAAATCAGATGAACATCCAGTGGGAGGGGGAGGGAGGATTGCAAACTATCAGAATTTAATTCCCGCTGGAGGTAAGCCGAGGATAAAGATTTGGGTTATAGAACATTCCAGCCAAACATTATTATGGTGAGAGAGTTACTCCCCACAAATCCACCCATCCTGACTTCAGGTCAGTTTGACTCAAAGTTATTTAGGAAAGGTGATTCCATTACTGTGACACAAAAAAGAGCTCTGCTCAACAGCCCTGGAGCTCAGTGGCTCCTGATTTGGTCTCTGCAGCACAGGAGTATATGTTTGTAGGAGATCTGGAGTTGCTCCTTCTGCAACTGCCTGGCCATGCAAAACTCATGGAGGTCAAGGTTTCTTTCCAGGTGGGCTCTGAATGCAACATACTAAGAATAGAGCCAGATAAAAACGTGTCAAAACAAAACCCTCACTTTTTAAAGGTCTTCTTCCATATTCCTATAAAGCAGCAAGTAGAACTCAAACCTCCAGTCTTTCCTGCTCCTTATAAACAGGGGGAGACTCTGGGGCTGGAGGTTGTTGTAGCGGTCACAAATAGCTCCAGCATCATTCAGTAGCAGACGCAGGAGGAATCTTCCCTTCTCCGCTGTCTCCTGCACTGAGTCAGGCTCTGCTGGGCTCAAGGGCTGGATTTTGGATCAGTGCTTCTGCTCATACCAAAGCAAAATGCAGACAACTGTTTGTCTCATTTGAAAAGACCTTGATACATGATTTGTTCCAGGAGCTTTCAAACTCCTAGCCAAGCCAAAAGGAATAGCGTGACCAGGCCAACCCAGGTAGCCACAAGTCCCTGGGCACTCTGAGAGAGGCACGAACATCCAGCAAAGTGCAAACCTGGAACAGCGCAGAACTATCCTGAGGGAGGCAGGGAGACTTGCCCAGCCAGAAGAGCAAGGCATCTCCGAGGCACAGGCGCTAACAGCTTTGAAGGCAGTCAGTATGGTTTTCTAAATGAAATGCCATTCCCTTCCCCTCTCCTTTCCCTTAGCTTCCTCTGCTCTGTTCTCTCTTCCTCGGGACCCTTCCTGGGAAGGCTCTGCACAGCAGCAGGCTCTGGTTTGCAGATCTCTGCGCTATGCTCTTTTTCACCAATGACATGCCGGGCACATAGGCACGTCTTCTTCTGTGCCTCAGTCTCCCCTTGCCCTCCCTGTAAAGTAGATTAATCGTTATTTTATACGTCATTTGCAAACTCAAATCTTTGAAATGTAAGAAAACAGAGCCCTCAATTGAGTGCAAGCTCCGTTCTTTTCTCCCTTTCGCCCTAAAATGTTTCTTAGTTTTAACAGGAGAAATAGGACCGAGCTGAAAGAGGACTTAAGACCACATACCTGAGCCACTTATTTTTAAGCAGTAGAGAAAGCGAGTGATCCTTGCAGCAGCAGCCACAGCAGCGACAGCAGCGGGATAGGGCAGTTTAGCTTCTGGCCTGTGTCTAATGTTTCTGACTAAGGGATAAATTCCCCCATTATAGGCTTGATTTGTTGAGACAGGATGGAAATGAAGTAATCCTGTCTTAATTTCTTTCTGCTACCTGATCTGGAGAGAGACAACTGGGACCAATTTCTTCACCGCAGCATAGTGAAACTGTGAGAAAATAGTTGTCTCCCCATTTTTGGCTTCTGTCTGCTGATAAACATTGCCAACAGGAACTTGTTGCGATTAATGAAGGCACATGCATTAACCATGTTCAGGCGGAACCAAATACTGTACTACTACTACTAATAATAATAATCTGATACAGCTTTCTTACATCTCCGTGGGTGCACATGCCCATTACCAGGAATATGCTTCCCTCTGCTGTCAGCAGCTGGAATCTTACGTTTATAGTTTTCAGATGTGTTCCATTAAAATAAATAAATAAATAAAAACCTATCTGGGATTTACAAGGCTAAGTTTTATTGGTTGTTGAGGATCAGCTTTCCACCAGCCTTTGGTAGGCAAAATCAGCTACCACAAAGACAAAATGGTAAGTTTTAGGAGAATATGGTCTTGATATTGCACTAATTCTATCATGACCACATAGATGACTTATATTGGCAGTGAGACTTGTATTAAGAAAAATTCTGAAAAAGAGAGAAATTGTCATAGTTTCAGCCCAGATCCTAGGATGTCAGTACACCAATAAAGCCGGGTTGCTCCACTTGTCTAATGCAGTGTTTGCTGTAGACACCTACATGCCACCTCTGTGGATTAACAGAGAGCCCTGCCTTGTAAGGACTGACTTGATCTGCAGAAACAGGATGAACGGGTCCTATCTATACCACCCCAGCAGACTGCCCTGATGCTTGCATCAGCTTCCAAGTCTCACGTTTCTCAGGTGAAGTGACCAGCTTAGAGGAGACAACGATGCCCGGCTCACCTACCCACCAAAACCTACGAGAGAAGGCAGGTGCGACTCCAAAAAGTATGAACCGGAGATGGAAAAGAAAAAGATTTCTCAGTTTTCAGATGTGAGGTTTAGGATAAAGATGTCGGTGGTTATCAGAGGTCACGGCAGGTGCACAAAGGCAAAGATCCTGTGCTGTCTGCTGTGTCCAAGTACCACTTAGTGTGTATCATTCAAAAGTAACACTCAGATTTGTTTAACCAGTCCTCTGCAATATAAAACACCAGGGAGTGTAGAGCTTTTTGCTTCTTAAATGACCCTGACTATAAATCCAGGAGAGAGCTTAAGTGCTCAAACAGTCATGGCCAGACTCTGTAACAGCAATATTTTAATTCCACACAGGATTAGGCCTTAATTTTGAAACCTCTAGACTATATCAGTTCTCTAGTTCTTCCAAGAATAGATAAATCAAGCCTCAGCAGCACACACCGCGGAGACAGCGTCCTGGCTACCCTCTCTGCATACCAAGAAATCCATCATAGACGTGGAGAAAAACGACAGGTCTGCCCAAGGGCTGTAACAGCCACCGTTTGCTCAGGGCCCCCACGTTTCTGTGCAAGCCTGTTGCTGCCCACTGGTGGCAGAGTTCACACAGATAAACCTCATTTATCCACATCCCATTCTGGGACAATACAAGAGTTTACCCTTCTTGTGCACCAGCTGGGAAGGCCATGCAGTGCCATTATGCGCTTCTTAATTTCTCCACTATCTTGCAAGAAAGAGCTTAACTGAAAGGTGGTTGGAGGGAGGGGGCAGTGGCAGTATCAAAATCATCCTTGAGGATCCTTTGGAATAAAATGCTAAATCAAGAGCGGTCCCATCCGATACAGGCACTATTTGGTGTGATTCTGTGAAGTGACTGTAATGGAAAACCTTCTGGTTATACGGCTCCTGAATGCAGCAGCTCAGTCTACATTTTGCTAAGAACTTGGGTATTGAACCACAATTAATTTAATCCTGCCCATACGCTCTAAATAATTGAATACAGAACAGAGCTGTTAAAATCCTCCCAAATTAAAAATACATCCGCTCACTTTCACAAAAAGCAGTCTGGAGAGGAGAGTGGGTGGAAGAAAAAGGAAGGCTCTAGAAAACTGTCAGACACAGGGAGATTTGCTAATCCTTGGTTGTAATTAATATAAGTCAGCTTTGAAGCTGGAGGTGAGCGGAGCAGCTGGGGAAAAGGCACAGCTGAAGTCTGGGGGAAGGGAGAGCGGAGACTAAGCGGAGCCGAGGCTCCCAAGCTTTACAAGCCAAGGGGGAGATACGGCTGAGCTGCGCTGTGTCGTTATTAGACACTAGCAACGGAAGACTGTGCCGGAAGAAATCCGATCAAGCCCAATTCTGAGAGCGCTCAGATAAGAGCACATGATGTGCCTTTCCTAGACAGCCTTTTCTTGCCCTGTACAACACAGATCAAATCAAGTAAATAGATTTTTTAATCACCATAGGCTCAAAAATATCCTGTCCCTCTAGCTATAAGGAAGGCACAAATCACTGCCTTCGTTTGGGCATTCAAGCCTGCAGGTCTGTGTTTTGCATGGATGCCAGAGAATGTTGCTATATCAAAAAACACAGGTGGGGACATGTGTCTGCGGGGGCAGGAAAGGAGCTGCATTTAACAGATGCCCGCGTTAGGTTATATAACTTCAGCGCTGCAAACCTGTGGTGCTCATTCATTTCTGGGAAACCCTGGCTGCTGTAACGCTGCACCAGCAGCCCCAGGAGGTCTCACAAGAGTGCAGTTTCATTGCACCAGGATCTAACCAGTCATACATGCCATATATCTCTACCCACATCTCATAGATGATACCGCTGGAGCCCTACCGCTTCGTTAGGGACCCTCTTCACAGCAGCTACCCTAGTCTGCATGAAGCAAGCCTACAGGAGGCCATGTCACCTCCTCAAAGCTATGTTGAGCCTAGAAAACCAGGCACAGGGAACATAAATCCCCCCTCAAACCCTATTCCCTGCTGATGCTTCTTCATCTGTACAAAAAATGTGTCTGCCCATTCTGCTGATGTACCAGAAAAAAGGCGAACAGAGGAGGAAACTTACTTTCTTTTTCAGCTGTAGGCTGGAGTGAGTAGAGAACCCCTTGTTGGAAGGTAAGAGGGAGGCTTGGGGTAGCCGGTGGCCCTGGAGGACCTGGGGGACCCGGGATCCCGGTTTCTCCTGGAAGTCCTCTTGGTCCTTGAGGTCCCAGCAGTCCTGTGCAGAAGCAGAAGAGGACCTGTTAGTATACTTGTGGATGTGCTAATGGATGCCACCATGCAAAAAGCCAGGGAGAAGCCCATCAACTCTTTGAAAGAAGAGTCTAAATAGGGATGCTTCCTCCAGGACAGAAGAGAAAAGCTACCTGAAAATTGAGCCAGCATTAATAGATGTGGTGGAGATGGAAAACATGCAGAGAGAAACCAGAGAGTGGAAAGGCAATTTGGTCTCAGAATTGTTTCTGTTAAGCAAAAGAAGCCTCTCAGCCGTTCCCAGTGTGGTCTCAGAATATCACAGCCACAATATGTTTGCCCTACTAGGAACAGAGGATTTCTGTCCTGAACTGGAATTGTGGGGATTGGGGACCAACTAAATATGGAAAATTGGGAAACTGTTCCTATTTCCCTTTAGCTTCTTCCTCTGCAAAGCAGATGGCTTCACTTGCCTCAAAGGTGTTGCAAAGCTTAATTCCTCAAAGAGTAAAATCTACCCCCTTCCCTGAGGCTGTAGAAGAAACCAAGGCTGCAAGGCTTGAAATCAAGTGCAGATCCTTCTCTTCCCTTCCACTTACACCTGTATGTCACCCTGCTGCTGGGAAAGCACAGAAAGAGCAGCAGAAAGCCAGTCCAGGCACAGATCAGTTCTGCTTCCTTTGGAGCTTGGAAGGCTCTCATTTCATCCTGAAAAACCAAAAGGCAGACACATCCCTGGCCAGACTTTAGCCATTGTCAGGATGCCAGAAAATGCCAAGAGGCGCTTAGGACTGCTCTCATATTGAAGGCATGCTCCAAGTTCCAAATTTTTCCTGAGCTCAGCCTTGCAAATGCATAGAGAGCACAGAGGCTGAGGTCTGGCAGCTATTGTGTAACATTGCTTCCATCAAAAGATTCAGGAATATTTTCGGGATGGAGAAAATCTCCCAGCTCCAGAACGGGTATGCTCTGAAAGAATGGTATCATAACCTTTTCACCTTACTATACAATAGCATCATCTGTTTGACATCCTGCCCTGCGACAGTTTGACACAAACGGCAACTCTTTTTTCCTCAGGTAGGGAAGAAGGGGAGTTAAAGCAGGCCTAGCAGTGAGAGGGTTAAACAGGGAATGCTCTTCTCTGAAGGCTGACAGATCAGAGACGGGTTTTTACAGCTCCGAAACAGGATGAGGAAACATGATCCTGCTCTGCTGCTTTCTGGGATAAGCTCTCCCCAGCTCCATGGGAAGTCCCAGGGAATAGTGCTGCTGACTGCCCAGCTCTGAGAGCCACTGGCTGATTTCAGCACCCAGGGGACTAGCAGGAATAGACTCAACAGGAACTGAAGATGTTCAGCTTCTTGTGTGCCCAGGCCTTTTATGATCTATTTGCACTGAGAATTTGCACAAAGTGAAAAGATCGCTATTCTGTTGACCAAGAGACTCCTCTGGGACTTACCTGGTGGTCCTGCCGGGCCCCTCTCACCGGGTTGACCCTTCTCGCCTTTTGGTCCTGGCGGTCCTGGGAGACCAGTTGGTCCAACTGGGCCTGGAGGCCCCACCTGTCCTGGCAGGCCTGCAAACATATATAATAAAAATCAGGGCTCAGGGATTTGCAGCTTCCACATTTGGATCCAGTTCCCACCCTACATGTGGGACAGTCAACCTGAGGCACAAAACCGAGTCCCCTAGGCATTCATCCAAACTCTCTGCACTTCTCAGAGCAAAGCAATAATTCCAAAATATTAGACCCCCCTGAAAGATTCCCCTTTCCCTCCTTCTTTTTGCTCATTCTGGAGATATATCCAAATTATTTTTTTCTTACAAAAATCCATCTCTAATCCATGGGAAGACTGAAAAAAGGATATTTCAAAGGTTTCATGCGCACGTGTGTGGGGGGTATGTGTGTGCATGTACCCTTGTTTAATTCTATCAGTACCTTTAATTCTATCATCAGTAAAGGTCTGGTTTAATTTGAGTATTGAACACTGAGTTAAGGTAGGGTTTTCATTTGGAGCAATTTGCTTACCCACAGGACACAAACTGCAGACTTTTCTATGAGCACTGGGGCTCCTTTAATGGATCTGGGCTGAGAGCTCACCCGACACATGCTGTGTTTGGCAAGCTCAGGCAGGTGAGCAGAAGCCCATCGAGGAGAACACCACCATTTGTTCAGAGCATCGCAAACAGCCTCTTCCCCCCTACCAAAAACCCCACAACACACCTGGAGCCTTCTTGCAGCAAATCCTTCCCAGCACACAGGAAAGAACAGCAGAAATACTGACTGTTTTGCAAGCACAACACACTGTGCTGCTGAGCATGGGTCAAAGCATCTCCTCACTTGTATAAATCAGCCTCAATCATCCAGTTCAACCTTTATAACTCAATCCTGCAAACTTCTGCAGACAAAGAGCAATCGTTTTTTGCTAGCATCCTCAATCACGCTGCTGCAGCGGAGCTTTAAAGAAGCTGGCACTTACTTCCCTGAAGGTGGAAAGCGCTAACAGAAAGACTAGAAGATGCAGTGCTGAGTAATGTGTCAGGCAAATGCTCATACTGGTGACAAATGGTGTTACCAGCATAAAAGAGACAAGTGCAAAAGGGAAAAGAGAGAGGGAAGGATTCAGGGAAAAAGGGGGAGGAAAATGAATAGGCCAAATCTTCAGCCGGCATAAATCAGCACTGCTGCAGTGACATTGCTTTCAGAGAGCTGAAGCCCATGGAAAGCACTTATCCTCCAAAAATGTGAAAGAAAAAGCTATGGGAAAAATTTAAAAAGGTAGTGGGTGAATATCCTACTGCTGGAGACCAAAACAGGCCTGCAGAGTCCTGGATTTCCTTCCTGGCCTTGTCATTAACCTGCAACATAATCTCTGTTCTTCTTTCCTTCCCCAAGATCTTCTCTATTTAGAGCCTGTATTCGTACGGAGCTTAGCAAGGCGATGCCCTGAACATCAGCGGCAGCTCTCGGTGCCCCTGGCAGGCAACACCAGGCGGGTAAGAGCGGTGATTCTCCTGCCGCGCAGCGCATGCCCCCCTCGCTCTCACTACTTGCCCTTTGGCAGTGCCGTCCACCCTGTTGTGCCGGGGGAAGCGAAGGTCTCAAAGATGATAAAGCTGGTGTTCAGCCTCGCTAACCAGAGCAGCCCACGAACAAATAAAAGCCCAAGAAGAAACCCAGCCGCCCTGTAGCTGTGAGGCTCTGGATCGCTGAGGACTCCTGACCACAGGAGCCTTCTGGTTTTTGGGCAAGACCATGCACAGGACTGGGCATAGCGACATTTTGTGCTTTAAAAGAGGAAAATAGTAGATTACATTCACTTACCCTGTGGTATTAGCTGTTCCTCTGCACCTCTGCGTCCTTTAGGCTCTAATTAACAGGGTTGGGGTAAAAAAAAAAAAAAAAAAAGAAAGAAAAAGAAAGAAAAAGAGAGAGAGTTATGAAAAATTAGGTCTCTTGCTGCCAACTGGCTCAGGCAGAGCATATATATTTTCTTAATGCTCAGTAAAATGTATCCTGTTGATTAACAAGCTGATCAGAAAGGCCAGCAGTGCAGCTGTCTCAACAGCTCTGATTGCTTTTAAACGATTGTCTATTCTCAGCCCTGTCAGTCACTGAAGAAATAGCTACCCTAATAAACAGTAGCAAGTTTTCCTGGACCTCAGCCTGGAAAGGCGTCAGCCAGCTCCGAGCTATCTGGTCATTCGGAAACCCGCCTGCCATTCAAAGCATCGGGTCCCCATCGACCCTCTTGGTGTCAGGCACCAACATCCTGCCCTTAGTCCATCGGTTTTGGAAACTCGTGGTGTGGAAGCTGGGATTTGGATTTGCTTTGGCTGAAAAAGTAAAAGCAGGACAAAGTAGGCAATATTTCACGAAAACCTCTGGGTAAGGGAACGGGAGGGACATAAGCATAGCTTTCCACAGCCCCAAATCACACAAAACACTCAGTTTTGACTTTGCCCTAATCTGAGGTCACATTTGTTGAAAGATCTCCTGAGGTCTGCCATCCCTTTACGTGAACCTGGGCCAGCTTTGTGCCACAAATTAAAGCGCAGTGTTGAAATCACGCAAAAGGGGCAGTCCCCTGCCATCCTAGACCAACGGCCTGAAATTCCCTACATTTCAGCAAAATCCACAGTGCGTTTTTTGGCTTGCTTTGAACTGTAAATACAAACTGACATGAGGAGGGAAGGAAGCCCAATGGGGACCCAAACGCAGGAAATATCCCCACAGCTCCTGAGCAAAGCAAGAGCTGGATTCTGCCGAGCGTGGGGTGGCAGCAGCGGGGGGAGATCACGTGTCAATAAACAACTTAACTGATGACTTCCGATCGCTGAAAGATGCTGTCCTGACCTAAGATGGCCCAGTGCAGGCCTGATGCCCAGTTATTATGCTGCAGTTGCTATTCTGCACTAGGTTAAATAAACCCCGGTTGGAACAATAAAGGGTAGCAATGAGTGAGGACTACACCTGGCACGTGTTTTTTGGAGGTGACCTCTAGCTACCTCCTGGATTCACTGCTGGGTGGAGGGTGCTGATACAGGATCTGCATCAGCCTGATGCAGCCTCTACAGGAAAACAATTCTGCTTCGCAGCACTGCCTGGGAGAAGGGCAATTCCCCGCTCCTTGCCGAGCGCGGAGAGACTATCGTGTGGAGGGAGCCTCAGGGAGGAGAAGACTTTTAAGTGGGAGGGGCAGAGCCGTCAGTACTTTTGCTGGATTGACTTTAGTACAATGAAGTGCAGGTGCAGAGACACTGCAACAGCAAAAAATAAATGACATGGAGAAGGCGGAACGAGCATATAATGGACACCGGGGGAAACGGCTTAAATTCAGTTCCTGGCAGCCGTCACTGTGGTTCTGAAAATACTTTGCAGAACATATTGTTAGCGAACCTCCCTCCATGTTGTGGTATCCTGTCAAATTATAAACATGGATGACATCTGGTCTATGCTGGTTGCTCCAAGTCTGCTGCAGTCATGAAGGGCTGCCATAATAAACTGCTCTGACCAAAAAAAAAAAAAAAAAAAGGCAAAGCAGGCCCTATAGAGGATAAAAACTTCCCTGGGAGCAGGCAAAGCGACTGACAGACAGGGCTTTGGAAGCAGAGAGCAGGAATCTTGAAACGAGAACACTAAGGTCAAGGAAATTCAATGCGTGGTAATCTGTCTAGCCAAGTAGGCTCAGAGGGAGATTTCTCAGAAGTGTATTTTTTTTTCATGCCACAAGAGGGATCATAAAACAGCCCATTGTGTTTATGGTAAATTTAAAAAATATAATGCATAGTGCAACTGATGTTGCCGTTCATGGGAAAAATGCTCCTCCTTATAAACCCAAGAGTTACCCCTACCACAACCTTCTGCTTTCCCCCTCTGCTCCCTGCCAGGGAAACGCTATATTTGACGCTCAGGAGGTGAGTATTAATTGCCCCTCTGCAATCGCCCTGGCTTGCTGGAGTTTCTTCAGGAATGTCTCAATCTGTCTGTGCCTGAAAATCCACAGCCTTCGGACATGCACACTGAAAGACACAGGCAGGCATATTGGTCCTACCGAGGGTAATGGAAATTCTGCTTTCCTGAGACCACAACTGAGCTCTTGGTGCACTCTTGTGCCAACAGAAATAGAGGTTAGTGACAGACCGTTAAGGCTGGCAAAACGGAGCTTAAAACGTTACGTTCAAAGCTGAGCCGCTCGCTTCCTGAGACATGGCTGCTTTGTGCTGGTTGGACCAGAGGAAGGGGTAGAGACCTGAAGAGAAAAGCAGAAGGTTGCTCTCCTCCCCGAGGGGTAATCCTCACTACTGCAAGAGCCGCAGGAAGAGGCCATGAGGAAACTGTGTTCAGCTCCCCGCGGCTAAACCGATGGTTTGAGGTGGGATCGGTGAGGATTAAATTCCCTCTTTGTCCATGAATCTGCATGTGTGTTGGCGCGTGATCACCGTCGGGTTCACAGCTCGGCACAGAGGGAGGGACGTGAGGCGACATTAAAATCTGAGATTGAATAGTCCCTGGTTTGGAGGAATCCTGGCCGTAAAGCTAAATAGCGCTGGTTCTGCCCCTAAAACAGAGGCTGGAAGTTCTCAAAATGCCTCTCCGCAGGGCGGTTTTCATGCTGAGCGCACTCCCGCCTCACTGTGAACATTTGCAGCCGGGCCAAAGCTATGGTGCCTATGAGGGCACAACACGAGCCGCAGGCGGGGAGCCGTTGATGCCTGCAACGCCGCCTGCTCTGCGCTCGGCACAGAGGAGCACGAGGCCCGAGTGCTGCGGCTTGTATCCGCAGCTCCCTCCTGCCTCAAACGCATGGGAGCAACTGTCCGTACGCCCGCAAAAAAGAGAAATCACCCATCTGAAAATCTTAACCCTCTTCTTCCTTATAGAATAGAGGGAAAGAGCTGCCAGTGATTCCTGCAGACCCTTCTCCCATGCAGGTTCAGTACTACGTTGGATCAACACGGCCTCTTTTTTAGCTACCCTACAGGAATCGTGCATGGAGGCTGGGTGAAGAGTAGGAGGTTGTGCTTACCCACGGATCCCACTGTTTTCCTCAAGACCGTCCCAGGTTTTAGCAGAGGAAAGGCATCCGGCAGCAAATCGTCATACCACGTGGCTGTGGTTCCAGCGATTGGCAGGTTGTTTTCTAAAGGCGGGCTTCGCTCGGCAGCTTCGAGCAGAAGAATCTAGATAGGAAAAAGAGGAAGGAAAACAGAGTCAGCAGGATGGCTCCATGCATGAGCTCACTTCTGAGAGGTGCAGAGGTCTTGAGACTCCTCTCCTTGCCAGCAGGAGCTGTGGATAACTGCACATCACAGACTGCAGCATTTCAGTGTTAAAGCTCCTTTAGCTTTCTGGCAACCGGCAGTAATTAGTTTAAGAAGCTGCTGTAATAAATTCCAAGAGGTTCCCACACGAAGCTGCACACCCTCCTTAGAGGGTGCTTCGCTGCTTGCAGAGATATTCGGCATCGCATGGGATTGTCTCCTTGGTGAGAAGACCAGAGCGGGTTTTAGGGGACAGAGCCTGTCTCTTCTAGGTTACCTGTTCAAACCCAGAGTCATCAGGTCAGAAATTACTGAAAGCTGATACAAGCCGAAGGGCAGTAGGATGCCTTGGGTAACAAACGGAGGTGCTTCAGGACAAGCTCTGGCTGAAAGTCAAAGTCCAAATGCTGGCCAAATTAAAGAAGCTGGAGAACACGAAGCTTTTAAAGAGCTGAAGTGTTTTAATTTGGGAGTGAATAAAAAAGAGCTAGGCAATTTCCTCAAAGCACTCTCCTTAGCAGTAATAGGATATTACTAAGAGTCACAACCGTTTCTGTATCTTGTAAACACTACCTTCAAATAAATCCACATCCCAGTGTGTGTCCCTGAGCTATTTGGGCCATTTACAACCTAAGCTCCTTGGCAAAGTGATCCTGTTCTCCCTCTGTGGTTTAGACTCCTGTTCATCAAGCTGTGCTTCCCTGGCCACTGGTGGCCTACACGAGACTGGGAGTCGGTCTGCAAAAAGCCTAAATGCTCACGAGAAGTGCAGGAACCTAGAAGCCACGTGGACTCTGCCCACTGACAAATACAGTTGAAGATAAGCCCAGGGGAACACTCATTGCACTTTACTATCAATATGTTAAATTACATTTTTCATAAAATTATGGTTCTATAAAAATAACTTTTCTTCCCCAACCTACATGCTTCCTCCTGCTGCCTTCCCAGCCACCAAGCAAGGTGAGATAACAGGATAGCCTGCGTGTCTTTTTAAAAAGCCTAACTACCCCCTCAATTACAAACCGATCAGGAACGCTGACCTGGAGCGCCAGGCGCAGGAGCTCTGCTGCAAACTGAATGTTACCCCAGTTGCTCAACAGGAGCTAAACAGAGTCGAGGGGCAGCTCGGGTGTCCACAGCCCCCACGTTAGCCGTGCAAAACATCCTCACCGTAACAGCGATTCGCTATAGCACTGTCTTGTCCTGTTTGGAAACCACCTAACCAAATACTGATTTAGGGATAAGGGAAATAAGAGAGACTATGACTCAAACTTTCCATTAAATCCCAACAATCTTTAGCTTTTACATGCCATGTTTGCCTTCGCATAATGAAGTCACACTGCAATTATAAATGAGAGCGATTTGGCTCTGCTTGTTTGTTTTTAGCTTGCAATTATCACAGGGTTTATCACTTATTTATTACAAGGCACGGTGAGAGCCAGTATTACAGCAGAGGCAGAAATGATGAACTTCTGCAGAACGCACCAGCCTGACAGGAGGGAATCAGACACTAATTAAACTGGGAGCTAGCTGAGTGCAGAGGAACCGAACCTCAGCTGCTGCAGACAAGCAAAATGCTTCCTTCGCTGCAAGGATCTTTATTCATGCATCCAGGGTCTTGCTCTCTGAGCAGTAAGAAAGCAAAAAACAACCAGGCCACAAGGATCCCTGCTTCTATCCAACAGGCTTCGCTGATGCTAGGCACGGAGTGAATTTGTTCACTCTGGCTCCTGCACTCCTCCTCTTCTATCCAGCAGTGCAATTGTCAGACTTTGAAGGAAATATGGTAGCAATTCAACAAACGCGGAAGCACGTACCCTACCATGAGCATGCTTAATTCCCATTGACGTGGGACTCGAGCGTGCATGGAAGGCTTTTTCTGAATCAGTTTATCCTGCTGTATTATCCTCTTGCTTCCCCAGCAAAAGGCCTGTCTATCATTGCCAAAGTCTACTCAGCAAGAGGAAAACCACTCCTCGAGGTGGTCAAACACAGGGGCAGGAGCCAGGCCAGGGTTTGGATGCTCCCGCTGGGGCAATGGGACCAGCAAGAGCGGTCCCAGCCGGTGCCCTGCCATGGCCCAGCGGTGCTGCGGGACCCGGTGCCGTTAAATCCCCGGCAGCGGCGGTCGGGGAGCAGGCGGCTGCAGGGGTCGGGGGCCCTCCCGCGGCGGCGCAAGCAGAGCTAGCGCAGCGCTGCCGAAGGTTGCATCTGGAGTGGAACCGTTCCAAATCATTTTTATGGGTGATAATAAAAATGTGTTACCACATAATCAACACAAAACAGTGGCAACAGTATCTTTTTCATTAAAACAACATGTTTTAAATGAGTACTCTGCTGATAAATGCTGTAAAAGATTTAAAGGCATGTACAGAATAATCCAGTATGCTCTTTTATAAATTAACTATATATACTTAACAGTCGTTAAAGCTCAAGCCATAGTAAGAAGCTTGTTTTCCCTGGGCACAAAGTGATTCAGGTTGGGAAGTCTCTGGACCTGAAATCGCTGAGAAATTCTAGTTTTTGTAATTAGAACTGAAAGGGTGCTCAAAAAAAGTAAAACAAAATGAGGACAGTTCTCGCATCTGTGGGATCCAGAGGGCCAAATCACAGCAAGAAAAGCACAAGGGATTTAGTCACATCCAAATTTTCAAACTATGCACACTTCTTTCAACAAAGAGCGTCCTATTATAAGCTTGTACAACACATAGCACAAATGGGTCCTTGGGCATTACTGCAAAAGCATCAGAGCCATTCATCTATTTTCTGTCACCTTCTGTTTTTCTTAAAGCTGCCATTGCCGTAGTCAAGGGACCCGAGGAGAATTCCCACTTCCATTAAATAAAAAAAAGGAATTTTCTAGCCCTCTGAGTAAACTGCTGGAAAACGATACCGCAGAGGCTCACAGCCAGAAAGCAAATTAGCAAAACATGTAACGTATTAAAGCCTCGGTATTAAAGTCCGGGCATTTTCTAGTCGATATGGTTGCAGGAGAGGGGAGGATAAGACCAACTCAGGAAGAATGAACAGTTTTGATTGGAAATCCTCATTCCAAGCAGTGCCTACCTGCGTTACTATTAAGAGTTACAAGAGCCATTAGGAAAGAATGGCGAATGGAGGCAGAAAACATCCTAATGACACCATAGAAATGATTGAAATGCATCTTGATGCTGTGGGTAATGTTCACCCACTGTAGAAAGGATAGAGCAGAACTAGACCAGATATTGAGCACTAACTGAAGAGCAGGACCTGCAGTGCCAGGCAGGGCTGATCACTGCAGAAGACAGCAAGGCCTTTTCTCCCAGTTTGTGCAGCATTGCAAAAGGGGAAGGATGACCTCAAGTCAGCAAAACACTTGGGCTCTTGTCTTTTTACAGGTATGGAAACAAAAAGTCAAATCTGAGCCTAAATGGACTCACTGGAGTCTCGGGCAACAGGTCGCACCAGCACGAGGGATTTTCTCTGGCTTCCAGAGTCCCCATCTCCAGTGCAGTCAAAGAGGGTCAGAAAGCTGGAAGTTCAAGTGTAAATGCTGGGACTGCATCCCCTGCCAGCACTTCAGTGGGAAACATGCCTGATGGAGGAGATGGGAACGCAGGAGGGATAACTCACTGCACCGGCCAAGGAGCTTGCAGCCCACAGGCAGAGGTTATTACCTGCAAAACTCAACCCTGGGCCCTCCGAGTCCTGCAGAGCCACTAGGTTCACACCTGCACAGCATCTGGCACTAGCTCTTCTCCCACCACTCAAACCCTGGCTCTTCACTGCTGGGCCTGCTCACATGTAGCCTGGAGCTCAGTCCCAGCTTACTCAGCCCACCTCCCCCCTTTTGCATTTGCCAGCATAAACTTTCTAAACTTCAGACACATACCACATTTCTTGCATCAGATCAAAAGCTCAGCCCAGGGACAATGGAACTGGGAGGAAGGTTTTCATCTTCTTGAGATGTTCAGTGTCAGTGGAGTTTTTGGCTTGTAGCACTTCTCAGGAACCCTATGTTGGTTGTTCCTGCCCATCAAAAGAAGATTTCACAAACAGAGTCTCCTCCCTTCATCTGTCCTCCGCTTGCATTCCTGACATCCCGTAACTAGTAGGTGCTAGAAACAAGGAAAGAACAGCCGGGCTTCCAAAGATTTCAAAATTGATACAACAGGGTTCAGACTGCATTTTTTTCTCTTGATAAAGAACCATGAAAATGCAGGGGAATCATTTGACATAATCCAGATGGATATTATTAATTGATAAACAGGGGATATTTGGTCTCTCAAACATTGACAGAATGAACTCCCCTCTACCCCTTTTTAAAGGGGAGGGAAAGAAACTCTGCATGAGTCCAGCTCATCAGCTAAAAATTCCAATGTAAAATAAGGTTTCCTTGATCTTGTAAAGACACAAGCTGATTAATAATGGTAATTGCATAACTGGTTGGACATATCTTTCTATATAGCAAATTATTTGGCAAATATAAGGGGTTTTTTAATCATTTATCCAGACAGAGCTAAACTGGGAGTTTTACAGCATTTGATGGAGAATGGTATCTCTTTTGTAGCATTACGAAACCTGTGAACAGAAGGCTCCAATGTGGACACAATTCTGACTGCTTGGTTTCAAAAGCCAACAGACACTCAGTAAGTGTCCACCAAAATCTAATAAACCGGGTGCCGAGAGAAAACCTGAGTGACTTCATCCTTATTACATCCTACAAGCTGTGGCCAAAGGGGACAAGATAATCAGTGCATGGAGGAGTTCTCATTATATTGATTAATTATGTAGGGAGCGATAGCTGATGTCATTGTATTGACCCGCAGCAGACCAAAAGACAAGGTTTATGTCATCAGCTATCGTGTGGAAGACACAAAACTTTGAAGCAAAGGCTTCTGCCAATTCACAGGTAACGCAGTCCATGATCTTCCTGCAAAGATATATTTTTGCACAGCTCCAAGGGATTTCTGAAAAGAGGATGCAGCAAGTGACTGTTTCACCAACTGGTATCTTCCGGGGGCAATCGGAGAAGACGACAAACAAAACCACAGGCTGGCATACTAGTTTAGGCAAAATCCAGGCAAAGTTCAGCATATCATCAGATCAACGAGGCTTTGCTGGAGAGGCAGAGATGAGGACCCAGAGCGCAGGCAGCGAGGGGAGAACGGGGGACGGGCTCCTCCCTGCAGGCAGGCTCCTGGCAGCCGCGGCCCTGCTGGGTCACAGCACTCGGAGGTGCTTGGGGAGCTTCGCTACTATTGCTGCAAATTGGAGATTCGCCTCCGCTGCTGTGAGCCCACGCAGCCTGCCACCGCTGGCATCCCTCCGCATTAAAGCCAGGGGGAGAAGCAGGATGTGGAAAGGATCCAGCAATCCTTCCAGTGCCGTGCTAAGAGCTCATTGCAGAGCGAAGTACACAAAAGAGCTCAGAGTGAAATCAGATCCCCCCCCTATTACTTTAAAACACCTGATAAAAATAAACCGGAGCTATAACCTTCCACCCTCAAAATCACATCATTCTTCTCTGCCCAATTTATTGCTTGTCACCTGCCGGGGATGTAACAGCGCTACGGACGTGGAGCCAGGCCAGTCTGAGATGAAGTCAGTCTCGTGAAAGTAACATCTGTTCTCAGCTTTAAGATCCGCTCTCTGCTTCTCATCAGGTGAGAAGCCCTCAACTGTGGCTGAGAGATTTGCATCAGCCGGCTCCAATAGGCTGAAGCTGCCTTGCACGCTCGCCTCCTCCGCTCAACTCTAAACGAAAAGCTGCAAGAAGAAACTGCCACAAGTGGAAAAGAGAAGGGGCTTAGTCCCTTCCTTGCTTGATCTGGTGCAAATCAGGTTTTTACTTGGCTGAAAAAAATGGCCCCCAAGTCACTTTTCCCTTATGACCTTATTTTCCTTATGAAGCTCCACCAGAATTTCAGATGAGAATTGAGTGGAAGTGTGCATTTCTGGGCAAAGCAAAGGATCTGAACCCTTATGTCCCTTGGGCTCTTCACACAGCTCCCTCTCTGAAACCTACTTTTTGTCCACAGGAGTACTTCTCTTCTTTAAAAACAAAGTTGGTAAACTTAATATTCCCAGGTAGTAGACACACAAAAGCATTTGCTAACACAGGCATGAGATTTGCTTGGCAAAATAAGTTGCATGTTATAGGAAAATAGAAATTTTCGAAGTTATTGTATACAAATTTTAAATGCATCTGAATAAAAACGCAGACCTTGTAACTATAAGAGACTTTGTATGAGGGGGGTGGTGGAGGAGGAGTTCTTTAGAGTCTTTTTGTGGTTCTGGCAAATGATTTACAGCATTTGCCAAACACATGGAACAGTCTTAGGGGACAGATTTCCTCATCAGTCCAACAGTGATAAGAAATAAGATCCAACGATTACTAGAGTTGAGAATGAAAAGA
The DNA here is from genome assembly GCF_003343035.1 of Apteryx rowi. NCBI lineage: Eukaryota > Metazoa > Chordata > Aves > Apterygiformes > Apterygidae > Apteryx > Apteryx rowi. The sequence continues at coordinate 1,470,717 of NW_020448308.1, forward strand.
TTGTAACTGTCATTCTGAAGGACAGAGGCATGTTCAAACAAGAGAAAGGCCATTATCTGAACTTCAAGTGTCCTAATTGGAAGCATGACTGTTGCTCGTTAGGAAAAGGCCAAGGAGACAGATGGAAAGTTCATATCTGAACATTGATTAAAAAAAAAAAAAAAGTGGTTTGCCCACCAAGTTTTGGTTCATGGTCTTCTCTTTTAAAAATCAGTTATGAAAATGTACTCTATTCTTAGGGACATTTGTTACATTAACTGACCTACAGAAACTCAGTAAATATTACAAATTTTAAAAGAATTGATTTAAGGTTGTTTTTGCTACTAAAAACCAGCTGGTTATTATACAGCTTGCTGCCTGATAGCCTACAATGTTCCTTAAATTCAATGCACTGTCACAAACAGAAACGCAGGCTTTGCACAGGGTCATCAGGAAACCTTAGAGATTCATTAAGCCATCTTTCTCTACCGAACAAAAAGAAAATAAATAACTGCAAGTGGCGATCCCATGTATAGCCTGGAATACCCATGAAAGCCCTTGAAATATCAAGCAATCACTAATGTTCACTCTCTAGCCCCAGCCGCAGCCTCGCAGCCAAGGAACTGGGTTTTCACTCCTAGAGTATCTTCCAGCCACGTTACAGTACCATGAAACATATCCTATTTTCCAAATATTTCTCCACTACAGCAGGCCTGTTAAAATGTCTATCAGAGAAGGAAAAGGCAAACCCCATAAAGTTTCACAGATAGCTGTCAGCATTTCATTAAGCCGCTTGTAAGATGGGGCAGATTTAAAAGCATTTCATACAACTATTACATTAAAACGCCAAAAAATGGTGCTTCATAATCAAAAGATACAGGGTAGTGAAGGTGCTGCGTGGTCACGTCTTCTAAATGAATGGGGTGACTTTATATAAATAGCAATGTATTGATCAAAACCGTGTACAGTGCAGAGATTTTCTTTAAAACCTTTCAGAACCTTCTGCGTGGGGAATCACATTACAAGGACTGTTTTCATGCAAAAAGTATGCATGTCATTTATCAATCACACAATGAATCAGTCAGACACTGGATTTGTAATGTTATCTCCCCGCATTAAAGTTGTAGTGAAATGCCACAAACTTCCCAAAAGTAGTGTCAGGAGATAAGACTGGGTTATATCAACTCAGATCAAATGCTGCATTTGAGCTCCAACCAAAAGCTGGGATTAATATCACACTGCCTGTAACCCCGTGATGGAGTTTATTAAAAGAAACTGGGGCTGATGGAGAATAAAACGAGCAGAAATTTTCAGGCAGCTGCCTGCTTGCTTTCCTGTAAGCACGGCACTCCATGGGCAGCGATGCTGCTCTCCTCTGGCCACTACAACTCTCTTGAGTTTCAGTGGGGTGGTTTGGGCTTAGACCTGTGTCACGGGAGGGCAGCACGAGGCTCAGGGCATTATTCTAGCCCAAAAGGAAGAGCTGTACCCTATTCCCACTAAGAAGCTGTGTTGGCATAAGGAAAAGGCTTACCTTTGAAATAAAAGTGGGGTTGATTCCGCCCTCCCACCACTGAGGCTCCACAGGGTCAATAGTGCTGTAGTAATGTCAAGCAAGATGTCATGGGAAAGAAGTAAGATTCAAAATATTTGGGGTTTGGCGAGGAGGTAGTTTTCTTCCCTCCCTGCACTCCTTGGCCCCAGAACATCCTCCCCAAGGCAAATTCCTATGCCCTGCAGATTTCAAACTCAACACCACCAATCAACCTTCCAAACTTCAGACACCCAAACGAGTCTGGTATCAACCAAACGGAGCAGGCAAATTTCAACCTGCATCCAGGCCAGACGACAGGGTAACTCGAAACAGGGGAGATCAGAATGGAACCTCATTCTAACTCACTTCACCTCATTTTTTGCCAAAATAATTCATACAGCCACAAGGACAACCTAGATCAGCGTTACCGAGAGCACAAGATGAAAAGAAAAAAGGTTGTTTTGCCTTACTGTTCAGCCATGTCTCATTGTCTCTCTCTTCCCCAAGGGCTATATAAGCCCCGGTCCCTAATGAATCATTTTTCATTCCGTCTTCTCTATGTTTATTCTTGCTTCTCAATTTCTAAGCCAACTCTCATATTACAAAATCAGAGGGTTACTTTTATTACCTCATTTGGACACTGATCTTACAAGTTGGATGAACCAACTCATCCTTGTAATAGGAAAGATGAGAGTAATTCTGATTACATTCCCCGTTTTCAAGGGGATGTCTGCAATAACATGCAGAAGAGGAGGAGGGAAAGGAAGAAATCACAGACTTAGAGCCTCTTCTTCCGCAGCTGAGCTCAAGTTTCACATACACTTGCTCGTCACAGCCACTGGAGGACAAACATGCATTTTAAGTATCCTCACACATAATCCAGAAAGGCTCTTAGATCCTTCATTGCAGAGGTGTGAGGAAGAGATTGTTCTTCACTTGTGCCTAACCTACCATTAAACAACACTTCTTACCCAGCACTTCTGCCCAGGCCCACAGTGCCTTCGGAGATAGTTTTCCATCCATTTCCTCTCACCTCCGGCTTTGCAGTAGTTACAATGAGTCTACACTGGCTCCACATGCTGCAGAGCACTTACAGGATATGCCAGTGGTCTGACCCGCTTGAAGCTGGCCAGCTGAGGTGGCTGATCTTATCCATTGCCCTTCCCCGAGCTCACCACTGTCATGCTGGGCTGAAATTCAAAAGGGCAAAACCAGCAGAGTCACTCATGGGTCACCTTTTCTGATTTATACTCTTGAATTGCAAGTCCCCCCTCATATCACTGGAATGCCTCCTCTTTGTTGATTTGGTTTTGTCATAAATAATACAGTGATTATCTCAAAGTTTCCCACGCAGAGTACTTCAACCGCAGCATGCGCACAGCAAAGGAGTTCTGTATTTTCTCAAATCCAGTAAGACACTTTTCCACATCAATTAAGGCCTGAAAAGCCAGAAGTCCTATTAGACGTGTGTGTTGGCAGAGCAGAAAATTGCCAGATGACAACTATCCTGTGGTACCCACCCTCTTTCTCTGATGGCATGTGAGGGTACCATGGACCACCTTCCATTCCCCACAAGGTAGGTGCAGTCAGACTAGCAGGCAAAAAAACAGGAGTCCATCAGCTGCTTGTGTTAACTTCTTCCATTTGTGCTCTTACCCTACTGTAAAAGCAAGGTGAGCAAGAAGGTCATGGAAGGAAATCCTGTCCCAGAACTAGGTATGTTCCCCACCTAGGAAATTCCAGAGTGAGCAGGAAAGGTTTTCTATGAGTGTAAGCCTTCCCCATCCATCCCTTAAAAGCCTGAAGGAGAGAAATCATGCCATACAAATGCACTTTGGCTGCTCATGTGGCTTCTCTCCTACTCTGGCAGCTTCAGCTACCTACATTAGTGAATGTCTTAAACACAAGTCTCCCAAGTTGTAACTTTTTAAGCTGCAGTGGGATGAATCATGCCCACACTGCAGGGCCTGGTGCCTCACCGGAAAGCAAAGATCCCTGTAACACAAAAAGTTGTTCACTGAAATTGGTCAGTCGGCACGTCAGCCTCCTTTTCTGCCTTTCTCCACCACAGCACTGTGAGAGGACAGCCCTCTTGAGTCATCAGCATCATGTATCACAGTCTCAAAACACACCACGAAGTCTCCATGTGAGCCCACCCCGTCACTCCAATATTCCCTGAACAGCTTCAAGCTGGTGTTGCGGTGAGACATGCCATTACAAGAAGATGGTTTGGGGAGCTGAGAGGCAGCCAACACATCCAGACCGTTCTTTCAACAAAATACGGCTCTTTCTACAAAATCCAGAACAGGATTGCAGACAATAGTAAATAAAGGTAAGCATCTTTTAAAGGGCACTGGCCTAATCCAACTATTATTGGATAATAATCACTGAGGGCATTACACTGCCACATAGACCAAACGTGAACTTAAATTAACCAAGGGCAAATGAACGCATTTGTCTTGTGTACGGCACCAGCATTCAAATAACATTGCTTTACTCTCCACTTAAGTGCTACAGTTGATTTTTGCATAGCATCCACAGCTTATCAAAGTGGAAAGCAAAAGGTGGGTGATTAAATTGCTGTGTGGTCCTGCAGAAGGCACCCTTGCAGAGACATGACTCTTCAGTGCATCACAGTAGAAACAAATTACGAAGGTTTTTAAAATGTTTCCTAATATCAAAACTAACCGGTTCAAAATCTAAACCAGTTTCTCAGTGATGATGATTAAAAAGCAACCTGCCTAGGGATAAATTATAACTGCCTGCTGCAGGAGTCTTTGTCTCACCTGCAAAACATCCAATTCCAGCCACTAATGGAGACAAACCATGGGATAAAGCAGACCACTAAGCTCATGCAGCCTGGCAAAATCTACCCCAAGAACAAGCCATTTGTAAATGCTAGGATTCATTTGATTTTTAACCTCTAAATTTTCCCCTTTTTATTCCATTTGATAGCTCCTGGTAGATAATATTATTTTGGTACCTGCACTCTTATCCAGAAAGCATCAAATGCTGCCAGCTGCCCTGATCTGCCTAGAGTATAACTCCTTTCCCTCAGTAAAACCAAACCCTGTGATGAGCTTTGCTCCCACCTTGGCTCTGGGTGGTAGCATAGTAAAGTCAGAAGGAAATCCGTCACAGCAACAACCTATATTGCCTCATCAGCTCCCCAAAGTACACAGGTTTCCCTTGCTTTTGTGACTGGGTAAGACATAAAGGAATATTATCAAGGTACAGAAAGGCTGACTTGGAAACACAAGTCTTCCAAGCTGAAACTTTTTAAGCGGCAGTGAGGATGAGATGTCACACATAAATGCTTACATTTAAGAGCACGTGGCTAAAATACAGGATGACAGCACTCCTTCTGCAGGCCAGCCAGCCTCAAGAGGCAGTGTTTGCTTTGCATTACAAGGTGCCTGGGACTGCAAAACACTGCAGCACTAAAACACACAAAGACACAACACTCTAAGCCCAAGATCAACTCATGGAGTTGACAAGAGTCAACACCACTGAAATGTCTCTGATTCCTCGAGCACAACAGGCTCCACCAGCTGGTCAAGTCTTTTTTTCTTTCTGTTTATTCAACAGCTTTCCAGCTACGTGGAGACTTGGAAGGCCACAGCTTGTCTCAGGATTGGAGCAGTTCTTGTGGCAGAAAGCTGTCACTCTGCGATCTATGGCTCCGAGTTATTCAAAGCTCCACGATCAAGAAGGCAGAGAGGTGTTCTTTTGGCTCCGGCTGGGACTGAGACAGGACCAAAACATGTTAAATGCCATCTTCAGGGTCCACCAGGCTATATCTTGGCACTGAACTTTGCAGGCATCGACCTCACTGTTCCTCATGTCAGATGGTCCAGAGGACTGCAGTCATCAGCTGTCAACACACCACATTCACTGACTGATGAGTCCGTGCTCCCTCTTGAACGCAGAGCAGGCTGCAGCACGATAGCTGCCTACATGGGAGATCTTCAGAAGCATTTGCTAAGGACAGCACATCTGTTTTCCCAATCGGGACAAATTCCAGTTGCTTCACAAGTGTCCCAGGTTAAAGTAGGAGACAATGCGTTGATGCCTTCATTCGAGCTCCCACATAGAAGACAAGCAGCCAGCACTTCCCAAATACCTTGGGAAGCAGGCATTTGATGCCAATGCCAGAGAGCAGGCTGCTTTCCAGCGATGAAAATGTCACCTGATTTAAGCCAGCTTCATTTCTGCAAGACAAACCCATTGACCTGGGTGCAGTTTCACTCTTGAGCTAAGTCTTCTTGAGGCGATTCAGGCAGGTAGGACCTCCCTCCTACTCTGCCAAGTCCCACCAGGGGCACGACTGAAGTTGGCACTAGCCTCTTACAGTTTGTTATCTGACACAGGTACTGAACAGCACAAGCCAACAGAGCCTAGAGGCTGAGGTCAGGACTCTGAAACAAGTCTTTGCTTATGATTTTCCAATAAGCCAAATACAGAAATTCCTGGAAGGCCAAGGAAGGTAGAGCTGGCCACAAGCTAAGTATGGGAGGGCTGATTTACATCTGAGGCTGGTCTCTTGTCTTACTTGGACCCGGGACTGCACATGCAGAGGTCAGTTACTAGCCCCTCTTTCCACTCCTACCGCCTCCAGCTCGTAGCTGCCAAAGAACACCCACCTGCCAGGTCTCACCGCTTTGCAAAACAACCTAGTTCATCTTTGTCCTTTGTACTACAACAGTTGTTTTCACTCGAACAATTCAGCTCCCCAGAATTTCATTCCCCTTCGCTTCATTTTCCCATAGTGAAATATAACTTTGAAGGCCTTTGAGGAAGTTCCAGACAACATTGCTCATTTCAACTCAGACAATTCCCAAATTACCAGAATACCATGCACTGGCCCCAAAAACACCACGCATCCACCCCTCCTCTGCAAAGGTTTCTCCCCAAATTCTTTTATGTCACTGATAACCATCAGTTAATGAATAATAACAGCAGCACATGCCATAAAGGGACCCAAGCACTATATCTAACAACCAGGATTGGGCTGTCACAGGAGGGACCAGAGATCAAAGGGGACTGACTGACTCAGCTTCTTTGTTGCTAGACTGTAACAATTCATCTGACTCCCAGTAGGTAGAAATTAAAACGATTTGCAGAAAAACACAATGTGAAGGTCTGCCCTTAACGTTTTTCTCCACTAAACTGTGCACAAAAGCCTCCCATCTCTCAGAAAAGGCACAAAACCCAGGAATGGATAGTATCTGAATAGCAAGCAAATGAACTGTCCTCAGAAAAAATGACATATTATTACTCTTTTATTTTGCACTCCACATTGGCAAGGTTTCTACAGGGCATTTTAGGGAAAGAGATCACAATTGCAGGTTATTTCTTTCCTGAACTAAGGGGATCACTGCTTTACATCCCTCCACTATTAACCAGTTCAGTCAAGAGATTTTTTGTACAGCTCCAGGCGCTGCCCTCTGTTTCTTAGGCAAAACCTGAGTGGTTGACATCAACACGTTCCAACCAAGAGCCACAAGCAGTTATTATTTCCTAGCAGTGGCACAGCTAATGCTGACTGTCCACCCCACGCCCATGGCAGTAGAACAGGGGCTAAGGATGGACACTTGCTGCAAGCTCTTTGTCCTGATGGTACCACCTAGCCACCTACCTTTGGTCTCACTCTGGGCAGGCACATACAGAACTTGCAGTAAAGCAGACAGCAAGCGCTAGCTGAACTGTGAGGACCAAACAGCTCTCTTGCCCAGAGCTGGTTATTCTGGGATCACTTTGTGTCACATCAGATGAGCAGCTGGGTGAGCTCTGCAGTCCCTCCTCACTGGATGGGTGGAATGACAGATGCATGATCTCTCCAGGGTTGCCAATTCACCATCTTTTTCGCTGTCAACAAACTCCTGGAAATTTTTGCGAAAAAGAGCAATAAAGCCATGCCCTTACCTTGGCCTCAAGTGTGTTTAGCCTCTCCGTCATATCCGCTAGTCTTGTGCAGTTCATGCATTCTAGAAAGAACAAAGCAAAACGATGTAATCTCTGCATACTTTGCATTTTCATCTACATCTTTAAATCTGCAATCCCTGATCTCCTTTTCATCTAAGACACAAAAAAAAGCGCTTCAAGATCACTTATGGGGGGAAAATAAGTATTAAACTCTATTGCACACATAAGTAGCCACAGTTACGTCACATGAACCTTTGTTTCTGGATGTTCAGTGGTGCAGAACATGGAATTGTGTTCTCAATAGGTAAAAGGTAGGTGAGGAAAAGATGAGTTTTAAGACTTTCCATGGTGACAACCAGTATGATCTGTTGTGTCTCTGCAGCAAAGTACTGGTGACATGTTCTATCACGAGCACAAGCTGATGTGGCATGTGCTCCCACCTCACAGGACATCAGGCCGCACAACCACTACTCCCACTGAGCTCACTGCCGTACTAGCTCCTGGTGAAATGTCCAGGAAACCAATGAACACACAAAATGCCCTTCTCTGTGGAGTCCTGGTCCACCCTCAAGCTCCCAGGCCCTGTTACCACTCCTGTAACAAATAATCAGTCTCAGTGACAGCGAGAAAAAACAAGACAGACCCCAGGGCTGAAGTAGACCAAAGCTGCAGCATGAAGTAGTTTATATCTCACTTTACTGCATAGAAGCAAGAGATAGGCAGTAACCACCAAAGGGGTCTTGACAGGATGCCTTACCAAGAACAAACGTTAACTTAATGGGCTCTGAGTGCAGTTTAAAATGATTGCTTGATACAAAGGACACCACTTATCTAAACAGGAGGCCTGCTGCTTTGCCTCTGTTTTCATTTCAGCAATTTTAAAGTGAGTGAAGGAGGATAAAGCCCTGAACAGAGATTTAATCAACAAGGCACTTTCCCATCACTTTGCAGTAATGTTGAACTGCACATTCCCAGCTATCAGAGAAGCTTTCCAGACTGGTCCATTCACCTATCACAACTTCTGAAATGCAACAGTTTTTAAAAAGGGAAAATGACTTGTAACATAAAGTATTATAGAGAATAAACCATCTGCACTCCTGTGATGAATCACTGTCTGCTCACGTCCCACAGATGAGAAATACATACCTGTGTGCATTTCTGGTCTCCTTAAGGGCCAGAGCCAGTTCTCCCTGATGGCTGCTGAAGCAGTATTTAACACGGGTATTTCCATAGGGCTGGGGGGGCTAACCAATAATTTTTGAGCTACTTAACAGACCATTTGGGTGCAGTTCTCAGGCTGAGGCTGCATCAGTGCAGGGGACGTTGAATAACCCCAGTGCCTAGCTATGGGAAGGAATGGGTGAACATGAGTGCTCAGATCAAACATCACAAGGACGTCTGGGACTCACCTGTGCCCCGGCAAGTCCTGGCCCATTTCGCACGAGGGCCCCTGAGGAACGTCTTCAGTCTTCACCCACAAACACTTCCCAGTTTTATGAAGCACATGATGCGTACTCAGGGCTATCAGCCATACAAAGATTTTAGAATGTGGCTCCTAGGGTCAGGAAGGTTGACTGCTCCACATTACTGATTTACAGTCTAAGAAGATTGTCTGAGTGCTAATGGCAACCAATCACCCATTGCATAAACCTTTCAAAGAAATTTGCTCTCTCTGTTCTCCAAGGAGCACAGAAAATCTCCAGGAGGAGCTGTGCAGCTTCCCAAAGGAATTAGACATATACCTTCCACTTCATAATGCCCAACATTTTGCAAATGAAGCATCTCAGGCACGCTTGGACTAAGGAATTTCTTCACAGGTCAGTAATATCATGGACTTTCTTTTGGTCAAGAGGAAATAACATTTATTTATTTTTATTTCCTGCAACAAATCTTGGGCAACAATATATCTTGGCCTGAATTGGCCCATGAATATGCAAGTGCCGTAAGTCCCACAGTGAGGGTGAGGCTTGTTTGGTCTGGATCTGTTTGCGGGGTGTGAAACAGGGAATTATGTTCTGTATGTAACCGGCTTCATGCTTTTGATCTTGCTCACCCCCATAGAAAGATAAGACTGAATAATTCCAGTGCTCCCAAGAGCCAAAAAAGCGTACCAGATGTGTTACAAGGCAAATAAAATATGGAGTCCTATTCTCCCCTCTGCTGGCTTGCACATATTAATAACTCCCGTAGGTTTCAGAAAGACTGACTTGGACTGTCTGAAATTCATCTCTGTGCAGAATATGAGATGGATAGATCACTTAAGCACTCTTTGGAGAACTCAGGTCATAAAAAGGGTTTGTACCACCCCTCTGCAGAGGCGTGAAACAACCAACCCACAAGGGGAGAAACCACCAGCTTACAAGGGGAGAATACTCTGATTGTCCGTGTCGGACCGAATGTAGGAACAGTGCTGGTCCAGCAGGTCCTTCCACTCTCGAGGGATGTCTCAAAATGCTCTCTCGCATGTATTTGTGGGACACAAGGTAAGTTTTAGAGGAACAAAATGACCGAATGGGGGACAGGAGGCAGCAGTGCCACTGCACTACAGCTCTGGGTTGGTGCTAACATCATTTTATTGTCAGTGATGACCAGCAAAACATAGGGAAAACATAGCCTAGGTCAGCTAGAGAACTAACCAAGCCCAAGTCAGATTTGAACTCTGATCTTTTCCTTCTTGAAGTGCCTGGAAACCCAGCTCCACATGCAAGGAACTTGGCCTGGACCCAAATGTCATTTGACTAACCCAGAAAGCAGATGACCTAATTATAAAAGATCTTATTACTACAGCAAATTGTCCTGCAAGCAAACCCTCGTGACATTTACTCGGCTAACAAACAGACAATGCTTTCAAACATGAAGAGTGAGATGAATGCTTAGTATCGCTATTACAAGACCTATATTCAGTGCTCACTCCGACCACACCGGGGACAGGAGTGCTTCAAGGGCAGGGGTTGTCTGTCCTTGCAGAAAGGCTGAGGAGATGGTGACAAATCAAGCTGCTAAATATCTTCCCAAACCACTATGCTCTGAAGTACTTAGTATCTAATCCCAATGGCTGGCAATTCCAAGGCCTGGGCCCATAAAGTGGAATTTTCTGATCAGGGAGAAAGCAGCCTGCTTTATTAAAACTAGCTTGAGAGTCTCACATCATTATTTCACGTACAATGAATATAACATTGGGGCAAACGCACATACTCTCTGACCTGGAATTCCAGCGCAGACGCTCTCCATATCTGCAGATATTCATCACTTGTTGCTACACACAACCACAGTTTACTTCCCTCATATTCCTAGTTGGCAGACTTGTATTTTTCCAGCTAAACTCAGAGCAAGGAGTTGTGATTTCGCTCTGTGAAGCCCAACCTCAGAACACATGGTAGGATTTGTTTTAGAAATATTCCAGCAGGGAGGATAAATAATTGAGATAACAAACATAAGATTGTCCCAATGCATCGCGTGACACCCAGTCCATCTCCATAATGTCTCACCGTTACCGTCCCAAAACACTTCTCCCTTCCTGGGCTCCCCCTCCGCTGGTCTTGCCCTCACTGGATGCGTGCGTAGAGCAACGCAACGCGAGACCCTGTGCCAGTGCTTCTCTTGGACACGGATCTACGTTTCGTTCTCAGTGAAGGGCTGCAAGCCAGCACCGCTGCAGCTCTGGGCTCGGGTAACATCTGGGGTGCTTTGCAAGCGGACACCAGCAGCTACGTCTGCGGCTTCCCCTCTGGATATCTGCCTCTGACAAGCAACTTACGGCAGTGGATGACCGACTTCAGGTGCTGCCTTGCACTTGGCGTTCCCACTTTGCAGGTCTCGAGCAGCATTAGCATAATTGAATCATTAAATAGTTGCACGTTTCAGCTGCTCAAGGCTGAAAGCCCCAGAGGACTTCAAACTCCTCACCCAAAAAGAGATGAACAAAACAGGCACGATTTTGTAGCTGCCAACAGCTTTATACCAAGAGGGCTCTAATGATTTCAGCACGATTATCGCACTGGTGCTGAGGGGAGTAAAAAAATCAGGCCGACTTTCACCATGGGGCTGCGGGTCAGAGAGGTCCATGGAACAGCAAAGCCGCCTCTTGGCATCTCTGCCCCATTTCTCAGCCCTGACAGCCCACGCTCGTTTGTATACTCAGAGTCTCTGCAGAATATTAAAAGGGCTTTTGGTTTCCCTGCAGCCAGATGCTCAGGAGATATAAATTGCACAGCTCAACTGAAGTCAAGGGATCAAGGCTCTGTCTCTCTTTTTCTTGATGGATTACTCCAAAATTCATATTTCAGAGGGGAGGAGGAGATGGTTTATAGCAAATGAAAGGGGAGACCATTCTGGAATCACAAAGCCTTTGTTTAACTAACTAAAAGGGTTTGCAGCCGGCTTCCTCAAGGCCGTATTTTGCCATCACTGGGAACTCCAGCCTTGCAACGCAATGGGGCATAGCACAGAGCCAGGCTTCAGGACATAAGAATTGCAATCCCAAATCTTGCTGCAACCTGCTTGGGGCTCTGAACAATACACTTTCCTCCTCTGAGTCTCAGTTTCCTTTTGTATTTTTAGCATAACGTTTCTTTTGTAAAGGCCATGAGATCAGAGGTTGAGAAAGGACTAAATGTTACATACACAGGACTAAATGAGTATGTTTGATTTTGGTGATAAAACCTGCCTGGGAACTCCTCCCTCAGCATTTAATAACTTCCACCGCTTTTCACTGTGTTTTTCAGAAACAAACACCCCCAAGGAGCACCAACAGGGTTATCCCTGCTGCGGAGGGAGCCATGCAGAGCCAGGAGAAGGTGTCACAGCCAGCCTGCACGTTTGGTAGCGGGACCGAGCTGCAGCTCCACAAACTGGACCACAGCAGCTCCAGCCGGAGCCCAAGCACTGTAGGATCAGGGCACGTCTCCACGCACCCCACTCTTATGATTTGGAGAGCCCTGCATTGCAAATCAGTAAAGTACAAGTTGAATAGATCCATTTTGAAGAAAATTTCGTTTTTCAAAGGAAGTGGGAGGCAAGGTTTTTTTTTCAGATAGTGGGATGGACACCTTTCTTTAAATCTCTGGGAAGAGAACAGGGCAGCCCCTGAGCAAAGCGGGAAGAACAGCGGTGGAGGCAGCTGGATTCCTCCAGGCTCATGCAGGCAACTGTGCTGCTTTAGAAGGAGAAAAGGATGAAGCTTGAAACGCCCGAGGGGAGCGGGAAGCACAGTAAGTTTTACTGTCAACTCAGCGAGTGGGTAGAGGCTGAGAAGTGACAAAGACATCCACAATCCAGCAGGGAAGCTGCCGTGTGATATACTCAGGTGACAACAGCACTGTCACCACCCCTGTGCTCTGCAACTCTCATTATCAGGCTCAGCTTGAAACGTGCACCAGAGATGTTAGACTTGGAGACTCTCAAGATAAGCCATCAGACTGCTGCCTGGTCTGTTCACTTGTTCACACACGCACACACACACACACTTTAGCCAAAAAAAGCTCAGCAACACTTTCAGACGCCGGCACCAGCAGAAAGTTCAAGGCAAATACCCCAGTGGAGATACGAACGCAGATCTATTGTGCCTACCTAGGTGGCCCTCCATAGGGGACAGCCAACCCAGGCTTGCACCTCCACCCCACTTTAATTTGTCCGATTTGACCCTTCCAGCCTTTCTACATGGATACCAAGTTTCCTTAAGTAGTTTATGTTCTGGCTCTTTGCAAAAGCTTTCGCCAGTGCTCGTGAAGGATAACAGGCCCAAGTCATAAATCACAGCCAACCTGGGATCTGTTTTTTCAACACGTTTCCTCTAATGAGAGTCAGATGTTGGCCAGATAGACTTTATTAATTGTACTTGTTTAGTATCAGTCATGTCTATAGCTCTGTAATGGAGTTGGGGCACGTGAAAGGCTAAGGGCTGATAGCATCAGTGGAGAAGAGAAAGGCTCGGGCTGCCCGGCAGCCTCTGCTCTGAAGAGAAAACAAAAATCAAAGGTGCAGGGAAGTGCAGGAGAAAGAGGTCCTACCCTTTGGGCGGGACATTGCACACCCCAGCAGCGGCTCGGCTCTAGCAGGAAGGACGCAGTTGGAGCAGGAATCGTTTCTGTGCAAGGGGAACCTGTCTGACTTCTGCTTAGCTTGGGATCATTAGGATCCTGCTACAATATTTTCTCTGTGTAATGCCATGATATTTATTTGTTGGGTGCATTGCCGTTTTTCACCTTTTGGCAAAGCCAGTGGCTAGGAAAGGGACCCAGATGGCCCAGGTCTCTCTCACACAGCAGCAATGCTGCAATAGCAAAAAAACCATAAAGGCGAGAGCTCATTAGGTACCTGCAAACGTCTGGGAGGCGGCAGCAACCTGCCTTCCTCTCTCCAACACCGCAGCGAGTTCAGCTGCTGCCGAAATCGGTATTCTCACCGAGTCATAAACATTTCATGCTCTAACTTAAGCAACACATAGACTGGACGCACGCAGGACACAGCCGCACTTTGCAGCCATTTATAGGCACTTCAGAGCAAATCCTCCCTTCTGCTTCCACCATCGGAAAGACGGCAGAGCGAGGCCAGATGCCACCCGGGGGGGACACGTGGGAGGAAGGAGGGATGGAGAGGAGCTGCTGCAGCCCATTTCCCACCCCAGCGCGTCCCACCAAGCGTCGCAGCCGAAGCCGCCCCCGGCAGTGCGGAGCAGCACTTTCTCCACCACGCATCTACAGGAACCGTCAGATGACTCGGGGGGGCTTTGGAGTATGTTCGGGGTTTGGTTTTTGGGCGTTTTCTTTAATTCACCCCAGACAAAAATGGATCAAACCTAGAATCATTTTAAAATCTTACGACTTTCTTCTACCTGAATTTGCCCAAATTTCAGAAAATGGACTGAAAAATACTATTTTTAGACCATCTTTCTTTCTTGCCCCCTTTCTGAGTGAAATAACCACCAAAAACTGTACACTGCTCCCTTTCAATACTCAGTTCCCCATATTCTATGTTCAAAAGCAACGCTCCATTGTGATCTCTCTCTTAAATATATATCTCCATTATAATAAATTCCTCCTTTTTAGCCTTAACTTAACCAGCTGTTTTTAAAAAGCAGCTCAAGTTTCCCTTTTTATAAGAACTGCTATCTGATCTTTTTCTGCTTGTAAAATATTCATACTTAATTTTTGTCTACTTTCTTCTGTATTCTTAAACAGGAAAGGACTTTTTTTCCTCTAGAAAGCAAATACATTTTTTTCATTATCACGAAATTGTGTGATTTTGAAGTATCTGTAATTAGAGAGAAGCAAAACTGAATGAAAAGAAAGTTTGCCACAAAATGCACTTTTGGAGTAGTAACAACTCTTTGAGAACCCAAGTAAAATTTATACATAGTTTCAAGTGAAAACACAGGCATCATTTTTTTAAATTTCTGTAATACTTTCTCTAGATTTTTTTTAAGAATGATTTGATATTTTCTTAATGAGATATTTCTGCCCTTAGTTTTGAAATGACAGTTTTTTCAAAACTCACCTAAATTAAAAACAAAATGAAATGATTAGTCTTAAGTGAAATTAAATGGTTCACTTCCGGTCAAATTAAATAATTTGGATTGACCCAAAACCTTATTTTAGTCATTACATTGTATCAAAAAAAAAATTAAAAATTTCCATTTCAGTTTGTCCCAAATAATTTTTCTTTCCAATTTTTGGGTTTGGTAAGTGACTTCAAAATCTCTATTATTCATTCAGGTCTACTCTTAAACAGCTTGCATCACTCACATTGTTTTATTTAAAATTTCACACATGCACTCTCCCACACCACTAACTAATTTTATACATAACTGCTCTCAGCTTTGGGATTTGTGCTCTTTCACAGTGCCAAAGACCTATTTTGCTGGTTAGGACTGCACTCTGTTAGCACATGGAATTAGGTCATGATCATTTATTCACAGGCAACCATGAGCTGCGAGATCCATGCTCAATTCATCTTTATCTGTCAGAACAAGGTCTAGCAGGGACGGGCTGGATTTTGATGCAACACATTTTGCTAGAAACTTATTACCTATTATTTTTAGAAATACCGAGGACATTTTACTGATGTACCCCAGCATGGATACCTGAAGGCTGAAATGACCCCGATGAAAGGATTTTAGCTATCCAACAAGAGTTTGTTAAAGCCTGGCTGCCCAGGGAGCTGCTGAAGGCTTGGTGCTCTCAAGCCATGCTGTTGGTAGTGTGGGTGCTCGGTCCTTCCGGGTGCTGTACAAAACAACCTCCCTGCCAGCCCTTTACTCCCCTGCTTCACCAATATCTATCACTGCATGGCTGAAAAACACACTGAAGGAAACAAAAAGTCAGAAAATAAAGGCATATTGGTAGTGTGACAAACCTCTCACCACAAGATAAGGGCAAAAGCTTTATCCTTATCTCACTAAAGCCAAGATCCAGCATCTGATCTCCACGGTCACTGAACCAGACTCTCATTCCTCTGGCACCCTCTAATCTATAACATGGAGCAGATTTGCACTGGGACTTGGCTAACTCATCCTTCCCAATCCAGACACCCATGGGAACCACATGAGGCTGGAAAGTCCATCTCAAACTGAGAAGCTACTGGACTCATGTTCCATATAGAAGAGACCGTTTGTCCCTACTGGGTGAAGCCATCAGGTGACAATGGGGTGAAAACGGAGTTAAGTAACATGAAATAAGGAAGCAGATAGGAAGAAAGGAAATGTTTGAATAGAAGATCACCAAAAACTCTGGAGGAACTCTTATAATATCAGTTCTACACCCGCATATCACAGGTTACAGAATCTCTCGCAGCCTTGAGCCAAACACAGTCAACTGGAGTGTATCTTTCAGAAAGACACTCTAGAGCCAGAAAACCTAGCTTTCTTTGGTAAACTGCATTCAAAGTTAATCACAACATGAAAAATGTCCATCTTGTTTCCAGTTTGAACTTCTGACTTTAAATTCTACCCCTACTTAAGTCTTATTACACCATAGTCTCCAAGAACTAAAGGCATACCTTAGAGTTATATGCCTTCTCCCTGCACAAAGTTCCTGTAACCCATAAACATGCTATGTTCAGGATGTTCAATCAAGCACTGGTGGTTCTTCATCCAGAACATTTTGCATCAGCTTCCTTTAGTTAAGAAAAAATTAGCTAAAAGACTAATTAAAAAAAAAAAAACTACTGAAAAAAAAGGTCTGAATTCAGAAGTATTTGCCTCCCTGAACATCAAATCCCACCCCATCTGCCCATACCTTCTACAACAGACACACTCTATTATTATTCTTGGCCCCAAGGGCACTTTTGCAAAGCTTCGATTTCCCAGGTGGACTTTTCAGCTTCAGGTTGAGTCCCGCACGGCAGTTTCTGTTCTCCTGCGCCTGCGTTCCTCCCAGGGGCTTTGCTCTGGGCTCGCAGCTCTTGCGCAACACATCATGGCCCTGCGCAGGAGCAAAACGGCGCAAGGCTACAAGATACTCAGTCTCTTCAGGATCATTACTCTGCCTAATTCTCCTAATTACCCTTTACTGGCCTCTATCTAAATTTCTCTGAGCCCTGCATTGGCCTTTATAGATCTGAGCAGCAGAAAGACAAATCCCTTCCACCTTCCTCTGTAGCCGGGATTGCTCTCTGAAGTCCCAGGGACGCCATGGACTCGGCAGGCCTGGGGACGCTCTCAAATCACCTTGCCCCCAATAATCTGAAGAACAAGGTAACAGTTGCATCAGGTTAGTGGCTAGCACAAGGCTGTGCCAAGGACACCTTTTTTGGTTTCCTTGTTAACTTGTGGGTGGGGAAAAATCTGTAATGGATATATCCATTTGGGGTTAGCGAGATAAATTTGAGTTTCAAATTTTTAAAGCTTTCAAAATAGTTGCACCAACCTGCTTTTCTAACTCATTTTGAGATAAGTCAGAAGATATCCTTAACATTGTGCTGTTATTTTTAACCCCAAACTCACAAAATGCTTCCCAAATCTAGGGACTAAACAAACCTATCACTCTAGCTGTAGCTTGAATTATTTCTATTCGCTTGACTCTTGCCTGGGACACTTCTACTTCACATAGCTGTGACTTCATCTCAGTCAGGAAAATCAGAAAAAACAGTTAAACTTCTCCCTTTATTACAGCTATGGGTTTCTCTTTCAGTGCAAAATGTCTTGCTCTTTCAGCCACAAAAGGACAGGGCAGGACTCAGCAGAGGGCAAAGGGCTTTAATCCACTGATTATTTCAATTGTCATCTCATGGGGTAAGGAATCACCTTCTTTCTCATCTTTGCCCACCAGAGTGGTGTTTCCCAGGTGTGGTCCTTAATGAGTAATAACCGACTGCAGCAGATGAATATCCATTTAATCTCTGGTGAGACCTACTCCCTATTTGCAATTTGCCTGTTTGTGCTCTCTCAGATTTATGACACCTACACAGTGATGAGCACTGTAGCATGAGCGCGCCCAAGAGACATTGTGTTCGTGGTAGGTCAAGGAGCTTCATTTTGAGGTTTTAGCTGCCTCCACCTTGAAACTGTCTTGTCTCCTAATTGCTGCCTTAAACAGCGTGCTCGGACCCAAGAACGAAGGCCCAGCACCAGGGGAGGTTTCTCCTGGAACATGGCAAGCGTTGGGTAAGGCTGCACGTCAGCCAGCCTCCTCTCCTACGCCAGCCACCCCACACATTCAGCTCCAGTATCATGTTACTCTTACAGCTAGGGAGGATTCAACAATGAATTTTGTCCCTCCCTCTGAGCACTGATGAGGAACAGGGAGGCTCCAAGCCTAAAATGGACAAACGCAGGAGAATGGCGCAATTTGTCTGCAATACACTGAGCAGGAACTGGATATCTCCTGAGATACCTTCACCTCCCCAATCCCATACCGTCTTCCCACAACCACGCAACATCAATAATTATTTCTGAGAAACAGGCAACAATACACCGACAAATAAGCTCAGACCAGGCCTTTAAAATTACATGGCTAGAGGATAGACTCTGACAACAGGGATGGTGGTACTTCGCAGTTTCATACGTACACCTGGCTAGGTTGCAGATGGTAGGAACAACCCCAATTCTACTGCAGTCAAAGGAGCTCCTATGTTTTATACCCACCGAGAATTTAGCCCCAACAGTATGATCAGGAAACTCAGAGGTGCTTAAGCAAATCAAATCTCTTAGCTGGTTTAAGTTCATCCTTTTCCATGAAATGTATCTGGAAGACACTCTCCAGCACTTCACAAAAGTTAATCGCCCAAACCCAAACAATCACAGCCCACAAATCCTTTAAACTTTAAGAATTGACTTAATGCTGAACAGCTGCCAGGCACTCGTTCCCTTGCAGCCACAGGAACAGCTTTCTTATCAATAAATGGGAATTCCTGTGTATGCAACACCCAGTAATGGCAATGGAAATGACTCGGTCAAATGCCTCTGCTTTGAGATTAGGATATGCCCAAAAGGTTGCAGGCAACAAAAAAGTGCTAAGTGCCGCTACAGGACAAGCAAAATGCACATTCAAAATAAACAATGGAGCAGTCCCCTTCCAGGAGTGTGAGGACAGCCAGTGTGGGGGCTGCTATAAAAATGTCGACATTTGCTATAAATTGCTGTGTTTCGAGACCCAAGACACTACAGTTTCCCTCAATAGGAAATAACTGGGTTATCTCCAAAAACTGTTGGTAAATGGGGACTTTAATGGTGACAACTGCATCAGTACCAAAGCAATCTCCCATTTTAGCCCAATTAGTGCTGTACTAAATCATCAGCCGAGGTCTTGCCTTTTGCAGTTGAAAGAGCCACATCTGCAAGGCTCTTCAGTTGCATGTGTTTTACATTATGCTCTAGCACAATATGTATAAACTAACACTATTCTACACTTACACAGCACCTCATCTGGAAATCTGAAAGCGATTTATGAATGGTGGGCATCTGTGACATTTTACAGATGGAAATTGAGGCACAGAGGGATTCAGTAATTAGCCCCAGACTTGCACAATGAGTCAGCTGCAGAGCAGAGACCGTTATTTGTTGTGCAGTAACATCTAGCATCCAAACGCGCAGGGAGACAAGCCTTTTCCCTGCCCAAGCTTGCAGGCATGCCCAAGAATGCCACCCAGGTGTGCCTTCAGACCAAGACTGTCCACCAAGAGTCGGTGTGAACGCACACTCCGATGCATGCTCTCCCCCACATAGATGGGTCCCTCTGTTCTTGTAATACAAACGCAGACCAGAAGAAGGGTTAATATGCCTGAAAGTTTGTCTGCTTTTTCCACATCAGTTGATCTAATAAAAAAGATTGATTCTCCCTGCAAATCTGGCCTCACTTTAACAAATCATTTGATTTGACACAAAGGACTATATTCAGATAGTTTAAATTCCACTTTAGTCCCTGAAACTAAAGTTTCTGATGGATTGAATACCTAGAAACAGCCAATAGGAAACACCAGGCAGAGACACCCACCTTGGGTATGGTTTAAAATTATCTGAGTATGGCCAGAAGCATTTGCAGATCTCTCTATACTGTAGTGGTTATGAGTCTATGAGGAACATCACAGTGTTACTGAAAACACCAGCCTTTTCTACACCTTATAGAAATACAGCGGCAACTCACATTTCCAAAGCACTTGCAGTATGTAAGCCTAACACCATATCACCTTCCTATCTTGCCCAAGGCAGTATCACCAGATGCCTGGACTGATGCTCCCAATGTTCTGGGATGCAGATCACCAAGGAGTAGAAAAAGTCCATGAAAAAAATTTAAGCAGTTCAGACACTTGCATTAGAAAAGTTTCAACTTCTTTAGCCTGAAAAGATAGAAAAGCATCTGCAGCCAGGTCTCTACTCCAATTTAAAACAGACCTAATTTTCAGTTCCCCTTTATTCCCTCTTGGTCCTGCTTCTATCAAAGTTAGTGAATGTTGAAGCTGGAAGGAGCTGACTTTACAATGCTCCTGCCCTTGGTGTCCCTGTTCTTTATTTATCTGGCATGTGTCCTTCTATAAAGAAGAGCAAACCACCATGTCACGTGGTGCCACGTACATCCTACACTGCACAAATCTAGTTACCTTAGTGTCTAGGGAAGCTGTGGACTCTCTCCTGCAAATTCCAATATTCATTTCAGAATATTCATCTCCCCTCCCTGCACCTCAGAGAGCAAGTTCCAGCTGCATGAGGGGCAACACATCTCTGCCTTGCTGCCTGGCCATACTTCCAAAGAGTCTAGCCCACATCCTAAAATTCAGCGGATCATTTGGAGGCTAAATGACTAAGAGCAAACCATAGAAGGAAATATCTTTAAGCACAGGATAAGTAGGGAAATCCTATACTGAATTGCTAATGAGGAGGATTTCTTGCACAGACAAAAACAAAAAACACCCCCCTCCCCCCACAAAAAAAACAGCCAATATCCTCCAACCCCCATCATCAAGCTAACAGAAGAATAATAGCGCAAGTTAGATTTTCCCTGAACGAAACCTTAAAGGTGCATCAACAGAAGTGAGCAATGGGGTAAGCTATATTTTAAATTGATTTAATATCTTGTCTCCTCAAAGGTCCCAGATGCACAAGGAGAAGAACCACTTCGTGCCCTACATGGGCATCGAGCAGGGCAGATGGTGAAAGGGGCACAGCCACCCCGAGGGAGAAACTGGAGCACAAAGTAGAGACCAAGGAACCAAACCACCTGCCTCAGATGACAACTGCAGAGCAACTCCAGGGGAGCAGAAAACCTTCACCCAAACCAGGGTCTGCTGAAGGCACCTTACAGCAGTTTCTATACACCAGTGATGACAAAAGCCAAGAGAGGATCACGCAGGATCGCATAAGGAAAAGGGGACTCAACAGTAAAGAAGTTACAAAAAAAGAACCAAAAAACAAACAATAAGACAGAAACAAGACTGTCCTGTAGCTGGGCTAATAATCAGGAATTCAGAATACGTGGATATAAGTCCTGCTCACACGACACCTTCCCACATGCCCCTCCACACAGCAGTTCCAAGAGCACAGCAGTGTGAAGGTCAATGCATTAAAAAAGTGCATTCGTGTGCCAGGAAAAGTCCAAGCAATGGAGAGAAGTAAGTTCCATCCTCAACCACGGAACAGAATAGGAAAGGGGAGAACAAGTATAAAAACAATAACTGAAGGATCCTTCACTCCCAGAAGGCTGGGACTGACTTTTCTATTCAGACATGGATTTTTTCCTGATACAATGAGAACTGAGAACTTCAGGGAAAGCTCCGCAGTCACTGTGCACTCCAAATGCCCTCCCGTCTCTTCAGCGAGTGCTGGGAAATGGGTCCCGCACGGGTGGCTCAGCATGGCAGGTCCAGAGGCACAGCCAGCCAACGCTGCCACCTCTGCCACGCTTGCCTAGTGCCCACTCCGGCTGTGCATGGGATAAATGGCCCCTTACACGCTGAATAACTGCAGCTAATGAGGGAAGGAATTAGTGTCAAACGCACAACAGCGACACGTTCTATAACATATGTGAACAGTGTGCACGAAAGTACATGGACTCCTGCACTCTCCAATATCAGTAGGGGCAGAAAGACAGAAGCTCCTCCCGATTTGAGGCTTCATTTGAGTTTGTGAGCTCTGTGGACGCTTATTTTTCTGCTGAGGTTGTGTTCAGTAAGAAGAGCAAAAAGGCTCTCCTTACTGAGGAGGATCAGTGTGAGCCCTTCAACCCTTCACACCCTTGCTGGTCCCACTGTGGCTTTCACAAAAACAGCCTTGTTGGAGTAACTCATCTGCTCAGCACGTGTACCACTTCTAAGGTCCCAAGTTCTCATTTACAACAAAACCTGCACATGGCCATCAGGCTCTTCTCCGACTCTTGTGTAAATCTCTGGTGCTCACTGATTAACCATCATCAGAGATATATGGTCAAATTTAAAACCTTGGCTGGGCTTTTGCACAGACACCAAAGCGCTTACAAGCTACTTTTACCATCAGCTTGGAGATGTATAGTTCACAGGCCAGCAAGCCACAAGGCAGTGCCAGTTCACTTTCAACCTTTAAAGCCAAGTCAACTCAGTTTTCTCTGGGGAAGCCTATTCAGAGCCCCCAGGACGAAGGTCACAGATGGAAATGCTCGGGTATAACGGGACACCAGGCTCCAGGTTGCCCACGGCTGGCAAGTCTGTCTCCTTACAGACGAGCCCGCAATTGCAAACAAGGTCATGGCCACCTTACCTCCAAAATGCCTTTTTTGGAGCTTCTCTTTGACATCACCACCACCAAAGACGTATGGGGAGCATTACCCTTGTTATATAGGTTAGGAAAAACACGTGCAGGGGGTGGATTGTAACTGCCAGGAGAACACAAGAACAGCCACCCTGGGACACACCAAGGGCCGGCGGAGCCTGGTGTCCCCTCTCAAGCAGCAGCCTAGGCAGAGACCCAGCACGGGCGACCCCTCCCAGGTGCTCTGTTTGCCGCTCAGGGAATTTCCTGAACCTGAGAGAAGCAGAGCACTTGCAGCTCCCCTTTCCTCCCCCCCCACATACTTGAGGGAAACTGAGGCAAAGAGAAGGCAGAGACTCGTAGGCCCCCCCCTGCCCCAAGCCAGTGCCCCGCAGCCCAGCCAGGCCAGCCCCGCAAGGGAAGGACGTCCCCAGCAGCACAGGACCCCCCCCACCGCTTCGTTAGTAGGCTGTGCTTTTATTTGATTTTTAAGGTGCCCACTTACGGTCCAGGTTGGAAAAGTAACGGTGCTGCCGGCCAGAAGAACCTGTGGGGAGGGGGG
Organism: Apteryx rowi; assembly: GCF_003343035.1. Taxonomy (NCBI): domain Eukaryota; kingdom Metazoa; phylum Chordata; class Aves; order Apterygiformes; family Apterygidae; genus Apteryx; species Apteryx rowi. The sequence goes on from NW_020448308.1 coordinate 1,493,868, forward strand.
GAGACAAGGCAATTATCACCGGGAACGTGTCAAATCCTTGCCCCGCACAGCATTGCTTCGACAACGAAAAAGTTTATTCAGCTTGCGGAGCAAAACTTGGTCAGGAATGAAAGCGCCTTCGCTCTCCCCCCGCGGCTCTTTTGCGCGCTTGCCAGCGCTCCCCCCTTCCCACCCACATCCAGACATGCAGGCACATACGCACACACTCGTGCTTTCAAAGTGCTGAAATAAGCCTGTAAAGGAGCCCCGTGCCTCTATTGGAAATGATGCTTCCAAAAAATACAACCGCAGAAAAATCTAATGAATGAAACAGGCTGCGCCACTCCATTCTGGTTAAGCGTAACAGAGTTTTTCTTGGAGAAAGGCAGTCATTGCCTCAACTGCACGCTGCAGGGCAAAATTTGCCCCAGGTTCAAGGAGGGAACGCAGCAGCCATCGCTTTGGCCGAGCCACTGCAAGAACCACCCAGGACCTGCCCAGCGGCTGTTGCCTATGCTAAAAAATGAGTTTGTGATAAAAAAAAGAAGAGAAGGAATCAAGTGGGGAGGGGAGAGGGCTTTAGCAGTGTGGGCAGCAGCATCTCCTAATGCTCAGCAAGCTCAAGTATGCTTTGGGGAACCAGGTCTTCCCCAGCTCTGCCGGGGCCAGCTCACACACTTGGTGAGTATGGGGGTACGGGAGCCCCATACTTTGCCTCTGGAGATCTTTCTGTCTCCACGCATAAGAGCAGAGATTCCAACCGCTTTTGTAAACTGCTCTGAGGTCTGTGAAGACCTAATTATTTAAGCCTTTGAACCACAAAGCACTTTCATCGGGAAAGCACAATAGAAGAGGAAACCACTATCTATGTTTTCTTGCATTTAAGGGTAGAAAGGGGGGAGAAAAAAACACTAAACAAACTGAGGAAATAACTGTCTTGATACCAAAAACTTCCCACAATACTGACGGATGAGGGTCACGCTGAAGTGATGTATATTAGTCATGACCAGAATACATATAACCATCTTGAACATACTAACTAAAAACAACTGTTACAAGATTTTATAGAGTGTGTTTGTTGTACCAGCATCTAGAAACATCACATTAAAAACAAACAAACAAATCAGATAATTGCTTTGAATGTGGTTTTTGTTAGTGTGGGGTCCTAGACGGTTTTGTGCATGTGGTTAAAAGGCTAAACAGCAGGCTTGCTTGTTGTCCTATTCCTGATCTTCACTGGGACTAACGGGAGATATCGGTGCAATTACACCCGTGTAAGCCTGAAACAGGACTGGAGTCCCCTAAGACCCTCAAATACTAAAACCCACACAAGCCCCTTTAGAGGACTGATGATTTTATATTCCTCCAGCTCTTCTGTGTCATCTCAAGCTTTAAAGCACACAAGCAGCGGTAACGGGTCAGTCCCACAGTCACCATTGTCATGTCCCTTGTACGTACATCCCGTGATGGAGATAAACAGACTGGGCTGCTGCTGCGACTCCCAGCGGCTGATTCCATAAAGTTGGGGCTAGCATGGGAGATGTGGATAAATAGAAAACTGCCCTGGCTGAGACCAACCCCCTGTCTTGTTTTCTTTTTAAGGAAACCGTGCCTCAAAGGAACATGCCTCCAAGCCCTCGCAGGATTTCCAGTGACAGGAACCTTTTCAGGCGGTTGAATCCAAGATCTGCGGTTCGAGTGATACTCATTCTGCAGGGAATCAGATCAGGGACCCATGGGAATCTGCCTGTAAGGTCCCACTGTGGCTGTGCTCAGTTGAGCAACCGCAGCACGTGCTGGACCACTTGCACTGCTCCTAATCCAGCCAGCGCAGGTGCTGGGAGCAGTGAGGCAACACCGGCTGCCGGGAGCCCCATATGGAGAAGGCTAGGCCACGCGTAGCCTCCTCTGTGCCAGCTGGCTCCAAACTATGCCAGCAAGTGCTGCAACCTCATCTCTGGCTGCAGAGGAGAGAGCAGGCAAGTGGGAACCTAGGACACATCCTAAGTCAGCGGCAGCAACCTGGCTGGACCAGAGTTTCACCTTGAAAGCAACAGTAGAAACTCAGCGCTTCTTAAAGAGGCAAGACTTTCCTATTCCACAGTCAGGGCTGGTTTTGCTTCTATGTGAGGCAGCAGTTGCAACCTCCCAAAAAATTCAGCAGGGGCCAGAACAGAAAGGTCCCAGCCTCTCACAGAAACCTCTCTCCAGATACTGCAGTGCCAACCTCACAAACCTTTCCAAATTTGATGGGTTTCTGATTCTGGGACCTCTAGCTATAGGTTACAGATCCCTGCCCTGTCACGGCAGTGTCATGCTTCACAGAGGACAAGTCAAAAGACTCTCTGCTCCCTGTTTTTGCTACTGCAGACATATGATTGAGTAAGGATTGGGCTATATCTCTAGCATCTTTCCCCCTGCTCCAAGACAGTAGCTGGGAGAACTTCCTGCCTTTGCCTTCTCCAAGGAGGCAGAGCAAAGTCCAGTTATCCAGGGCAGCTACTAGCCAAAAGGAGGCACCACAGGCACGTCTCCATTAGTTCTCCTGGAGCCCAGCAGCTGCCTTCCATATCAGGGAAAGGCACAGTAGATGTACAAGGAGTACAGACAGGCAAGGGCTGAACTTCACTTCTTAAAGCCCCAGGCAAAGTCTGGCCAACGTGAGGTCCCAAAGCAACATGCAATAGAAAACGCAGATCACATCAAAACCCCCAAACAAGCCTACAAGGTCACAAAGGCTTTGTCTTGCTCGCTCAAAGCCAAAAACTGTCACTGCTTTCTGGCCCACCCCCTTAGATATGGCAACACTGAGCAACAATGCTCAAGGAAGAGGTCAGAGCCATCTCTCCAGCACCTCTTTCGGCTGAGACATTTGTGGCCCATCACCAGCACCAGCAAGCAAGCAGCTTGACTCCATGCAAGCAAGAAAACTACAGTACTGAGGAGATCCCTGCCCAACCAAGAAGCTAAGAAGATGAGGTCAGAGAAAGGCCTAGTAGCTGCAGTTTCTAGTCAGACAATGTCCACAGAAAAGCCACACCAGTCACATTGATCATATCCATCTAAGGCACTGCTAATATGCAGACTCAAGAGGGGGAGCAAGGGAGCTGCAGTTCCCTCCCCTCTGTACTGTGTCCCTGCCCAGCTCCTCCTTTCCCATCCCTCTGTCCCATTCCACCATCATGCATCCAGCCTGCATTTGGGATGCAACTTTTTGTTCCCCTGCAATGGGATCACCTGTGCTTTCCCAAGCAGTCTGCAAAGAGAGAGTGTAGAGCTCCATTGCTGAAGTACATTGCCACTGACTGCATCTCAGATGATGATAAGAGAGGAAAAGGACATGTGCAAGCACTGCTCTAGCAGGTACCTTTAGGGAGCTCCAACTTCTTCTTCCAGAGAAACACTTCCAGAAGAAAGGGGAAATATGTAGAATTCACCCCTCCAAATTTGCTTCCAATCTCTTCCAGTAGAGAGAGGGGATTAGGATCTCCTGAAGCTCCATGCTACTGCCCATGCCAGCAAGACTCTATTAGCTCTCAGGTGTGGAGTTCTCCTAGATTGTCCCCTTTTAAATGAGATTGTTGTTGCTGCCAGAACTCCACCAAATAGTTGTATCAGTGCAGCTCACTACATTGTGGCTGTACTCCCTGAAAGATGATGACTGCTGAGGAAAAGGAAATTAATCTAGCCTTTTAGTGCCTAAACCAAGTACCAGGACTTAACACAAGACCAACCTACTCCGCCCTGCGTGAGATTTCTGGGAACGGATAGTCACAAAAAGTGCATATGAGATGTAAGTCACCACCACTGCAACAAGTCAGTACTCTGCAGAAGGCCTTTCATCAGTGCAGAGTATTTGCAAGCCTTAACAAAATTCTCAGAATTACATAGTTCTGCACTATTAACTGAATAATATAATAACCATTATGCAATAAATTATCTTCAGTTATGCCACTGTTAAGAGCAACTACAAACCACCAAATTTCTGCTTCCACTTTGAGGAGTAAAGATTTCAGTTTAGCCCTTTCCAGTTTAAATTAGATAAATGTTTTATGCCTCCTGTAAGAATTGCAGAGTCAGCAGAAATACCAACGGCCAAATCAAGAGGGATCCCGTTATTAACTCAAGATCCATCTAGAGTTAAACCACAGCCACAGTACACACTGTAGCATAGCAAGCTTCTCCCTTTGCACAACAGTGCCAGGATGAGATCAATGACATCAAACGATGCTTACAATATCTTTTCTGTAACAGCAACAAGAAAGAGAAAACTAAATCCTAAGAATTGCAAAAGAAAGGCCAATCGGAGGTAGAAATGTATTCCACAGCACCGCTCAGGGACTCCATTTCTGGATGGCTGCCTAAAACTCTGCATCCGCCTTGTGCTGGCTCAACCCCCACTGCTCTTGGCAGGTGAGATAGAAAATTGGTTATAAAATGAGCCCTATATTTTATAAGTTTCATAAACATTTTTTTAAACTGGAATATGAGGTATTCTCAGGGATCCTCTGCCAGAGTGTAATGTGGTCTAACTTGGAAACAGAGTTACCACCTGTTCATGGCAACTACTCTTTTAATCTTCATTTCTATTTTATGAGCTGACCAATGTTTTTTTATTAGCTGACAATTAGCTTAAGCTGATTTAATTAAACAGAATTGATTACAACTCCTCTTCCTCCCAGGGCAAACTTCCTGCAAGACTAGGGGTTTGAACACCTTGGACTCTGTATCAGTAAAGCTAGATTCCAGATGTTTTTGTCAGAAACGGTCATATGTGTCAAGTCAGGTAAATACATGTCATGGACCCAGAGATGCTCTAGGTGTCGGTTAAAAGGAAAAAGGCAGGCTCTAGCTGCCTGGCTAGACACAGAGGTGATAATTTGACATCAGGGAGCACTACCACAGCTTAACTAGTTTAAGAAGTTGCCATCTCTGTTTTCAGAAAGAGTCGGTGGGCATACACAGACACACAGTTGACCAGATTGGGAAACAGACGCACTGAAAGAGAAGCCAAACCAAAAAAAAAAAAATTATATTTATTATTTTTTAGCTAGATCAATTCCCTAAACCAAGTGGCTGCACAAATGCTTGAGTGAGTGTGATAGAAAGGGCAGACACTCTCACTGAAAAGCGGTTCATTTAACTAAATGCAAATACAAAAAAAACCACTGTCACTGTCTGCCAATGTCAGACAGCACTGTTGCAATTAGTACTTGGTCTAAAGCTTGAAGCTGATGACAAAAATCTGGTGACATCAACAGGCCAGGCGCTCGGGTCATCTGCATCTTGAGAACAGATGCCTCTAAAATAGATGTTGCACATTAAGCGAGGAAAGCTTTTTTAAGGGTTTGCTAGTCTGTGAACACATACACTCGTGCATCAGCGTTCAGGCTAAAGTACCGTGTGTCTACAAGACTCTGGTCTACAGTGCAGAAGACAGCATAGTGAAGATCTATAAGCTAGATTTAATATATCTGTGGATTCGTTTTTATTTGCTGTTGTTACAGTTTTCTTTTTTTTCTTTGCTGTTGTTACAGTTTTCTTTTTTTTCTTTGCTGTTGTTACAGTTTTCTTTTTTTTCTTTTTCCTCTTATTTTACTTTCTTAAAGCTATATCAAGAAGGGAGTCCTGACTGGGCAAACTTCTCAAGGTAGGCATGTGCTTAGCATTACACACATGGGTATGGGCTTTAACTGTGATCCAGACACCAGACAGACTGAGAAGAGATAGTGGTTATCCAGACAGGTTGTATAGATATTTATGTTTGGTTCACTTTGAAGATGTCTATACAATAACTGACAACCACCACCAGCTTTAACAGGCTTCTACTCAAGGATGAACTTTCTCATGTCAAGATTTCCCAGGCCCCATTTTGCAACAAGACAGAACTCAGGAGTTAATTGCATCCGCAGAGCTTGCAGTAGAGGTTGTGGCAATGATTCAACCCTGGAGAATGGATAAAAATGGCTGTAACAGTAGTAGACATTCAGGTGCAGTTAAATATAGTCAATGTTGCTGTCAAATGGCCATTCTTCAAGATACATGCCACCTTTGACACTTAGAGTCTTGAAAAGCAAAACAGCACCATTAGTTATGACTCCTTGGCAACAAGGACTCTAATAATTCTGACTAATTGTCATGGAAAGTTACCTTGATTGCAAATTTGACAACTAGAAAAATCCAATTTTGGAATTCCAAAGAGGCCAGAAACATAATTAGGTTCCACATTTTAACACTCTCTTGATCAATGGTGGGGTACGGGAGGCTCTTCCAAGAGCTTTGTTTTGAAATGAGTGGCGCCATATTGATGAAACAACTTGGATGCAAACCAGAAATTAAATTGAAAGTTTAAACAATGCAGCTGTATTTTATCATCCTGTATTGTCAAGCTTTAACGAAAATAGCTCCTAAACAGAGCCACATGTTTTGCCTGTTGCCCAAAAACTGAAGGTGAATTTTAAAACCCTTTCCTAAACTGCAGGATGCCAAGATTTTTCTGCTAGAAGTTATTATTAGGACGTAAAAGTATTTCATACAAGTCTTGACAACGATTTTGTATGGTTTCTGCAAAAGCAGCTTCATTTTTTAAATCAGAGATGACTTAGATGAGTAACACTTCAAAAAATGGCACCTCTATTGTGTGTTTCTTCTTGTTCCATATACATGTGGTACCAACAAAAATAAAATCTCATTATCATCAGTGTTGCAACCAATATAGAGAGTATAAGCAGGACTGCCCTTGTCCTATGTATCATCAATAACAGTCAGCAGATTTCTAACCTCAGAACCTGGAAGCAGATCAAATGCGGGTGTATCCTGTGTTTCAGTGACACTGAGAAAACTGCAGTCAACTGTTATTCTGAGAGCAGCTCTTGCCTTTGAGGATTAAGATATCATGAAAAAAACCCTGCCATTGTTAGTTAAAACACTCTAAGAACCAGATCTTTGATAATGAGCAAATTGATGAAGATACAAGAGACAGAAAATGCATAGCAGGACTTAGTCTTTTTAATATCCCAGGTTGAATTTGCCCAGCTGGAAAATTAAGAAAAAAACCTCTTTTTTTTTGGCTTGTCATCTGTTCAAATAGCCTAGAAGATTTTAGGGGGCTGCAACTCATACAAATTAAATGGGATTCTACCCACATTCATTTATTAGAGCACAGCCTTTAACATTGCAAGATTCAACTCTATGTTGTGCAAAAATCTACTGAAAAACTAACAGTGTGTTAAGTCCTACCAGGCTTTCCCATACAAGTGTAAGTGTACAGTCCCAGTTTTGAATCCCCATAATCCCAGATCCAGGAGAGGAAAAAACCTCTAGGATTGAAACTCCCCAGCTGAAGAGGTTCAATGGCTCAACTCTCCCCTATGCTACGAGAATTAACTATTTTAATTGGATCTATCAGGAAGCTTGCAGAGGGGTGCACGCAACTTTCATCCCAGTCTGCCGGATGAAGGAGGGGAGATGATACATAAAGAGATAAAAAGCGAAGAACAAAGGGGTCCGCGAAGTGTCTCTTGGCCTCTCTCACACTGCATAAACACAGTTGTCAGGTCCCGAGAAACAGGTCAGGCTAAAACCTCTGACAACGGAGGTCTGTAACTCTGAGGATCTTTTATCTGCCTTTGCAACACAGGCTTTCCACTAGTCCAGGCAGCAATTTAATTGGAGAGCTTCCCTGTAGTTTCTGCATTTTCCTTTTTATTTTGTGCTTCTCTGTGTAAGGCGTAAACAACGCCTGGAATTGTTATATTTAACTGTGAAACCTAAAAAGATAGGATCAAACACCTTTGCAAGGATTACAGCTAAAGACGTTTACAAAATAAAAAAAATAAAAAAATTAAATGCTTCTGAACTACTTGCTGTCCTGTCACTTGCAGTGTTTCAGTAGGCAGATATACAAACACATACTCTGTGTACCGTTGTTTCCAGAGTGACTTCAGGTCTTTACAGCACGCTGCACCTAGACAGCACTCACCCTGCCCTCCCCAAGCCACGGCATTTTGTCCACTAGTGCATTCACATGCTCCCATATAAAAACTATTTCTGCTGGAAGACTGCTGAGAGCTGGACACCGCATGCCTACCGTATGAGAGCACACCAAACCCAGCGCGACACGAAGGGCAGGCTGCTGTGCCGAGACTTGAAAGAGCTCTGGTTGGTACCTGCATAACCTTGGGTTATGCTGGACCACTCGGATCACATCTGCACACATCCCAGAGTAGCCGGCAGGGATTTTCAAACCAGTGCCAGCCCAGCTAGCCCCACTGGCAGTTCAGCCTTCTGCCCACCCCAGAAGACTAGACTCTGTGCAGCGCCAAAATAACCACACCGGTACTTGGATTGAAGCCAGCTTCCCAACACAGGGCTGTGCTACCACACCGACATCCCAGGCCCTTCCAGCTTACACAGGATGTCTAAAAGGTGTTGTGCCATGCAGTGAGACTGGAAATAGGCTCTAGTCTAAGCCCAGCACTCAGTTCAGACAGGATTGCTCAACTCTGGAGATGCCTCTTTTTCTCTCTCTTCCTCCTCCACCTTCCCCTCCTCCTAGAGGAAGGCTGGAGGACTGGTTTAAATGAGGGCTAGATACACATGTAGACAGGCAGACAGACAGATGAGCTTCAGGGAGACGAATCCCTGTCTTTATGTTTTAGATCCCTGTCTGTTAAATGCGGATGTGGTACATCCTTTCCTTGAAAATATTACGTACGTTAACCGTATCAGGGAGCCTGACAGACTCACCATAGTAACAGAGGGCGCACATGCTTTTTGGGCAGACCATGAGAAATGCTCTTTCAACTCAGATTTTTACCCAATATATCATTGCATTACAAATTCTTGTGGTTCATTAAACGGTATCTATAAATGTTGGGACCAGTAGATAGTCTTTAATGAGGTTGCTACTCCCATTTATCTGCCACTGTTCAGTATCTCAGTAGCATTTCCTCTCTCTGTTAGCAGACTAACGAGACTCTAAAAGCAGCAAGACAAATACCAGCCAAACAGCTTAAATGCTGTAGCCTCATATTTGTATGTAGACTTCAAAAGGGTGCCACACTTTACAGTCCAGGGCTTTGCTAAAGTGGCTAAAAAAAGGGCTAAGAGGAAGCACCTACCTGTGCCGGGCTGTGCTGTGCTAAGTTTTCTCTACAATCCTTTCATGGCTAATGAATATCCAACAATGCTTGATAAAAACAGTGTCTGCTACTGATCAAGCGCTGGTTGCTTTGTATCACACTTGAATCTAACAGGAAGAAATGTCCAAGAAGATGTATTGTCTAAGTTCAATGTTTTATCAAAACCATATGAGCACACATAGCCCAAGGTCCTGGTCAAAAGCCAAAACATACAAGCAGAAAACTGCAAGTGGGTAAAATGTGACACTTAAATAGAAAAAAAAGGGGGGGGGAAGTTACCTTAATGCCAAAAAGAAAGGCATTTTTACCATGATGGTAGAGCATATCTGGAGCACTTCTGCCTCCTGAAACAGGACATAGCGGTTACCTTAGAGCCTCTTCATGCCAGACTCTGCCAAATGGAAACCCTAGCTCAGACCAACTCTGGGTGATGTACTCCAGCACCTTTTCTTTTATGCATTCATTGACACACATGCATACACACATGCACATACCCTTGTGTCTGTGCTGAAAGAAAAACCACCTCCTTCACAGCTATTTTTACTCTCTTCAAACTGCTTCTAAGAAGCTTTCTGAACAATTTCTTTCATACTACATACCTGCACCTTAGTGAAGGACCTTGTCCAGTATTGTCCTTAAAGACATCCTCTTATACTGGAGAACACCACAGCAACGCTGAATTGCTGGTGGTTTAGCCCTGACCTTCAGATGATCACCTATATCCTTCCACCTACTCCTTGCTCCACTCTCTCTTGTCCTGTTTCAGTCTAAGTCTCTTTGGTTTTCACTGCGGCCAACTTTGGAGTCATCAAGAAGTAGAGAGAGGGGACTACGTTTAAGCTGGAATGTACTCGGCTTTACTGATTCAAAGCCCTAGCTTCTTCTACAGTTTCATTTGCTTCCAGCTGCTACGGAAACAAGAGTTTCAGCTGTGCTTACCGAACTCACAGTAACTCCCAGGACAGCAAACTCAAAGTACCAGTTGGCTTGTGGACTTCAGATACCTGCCATACACACTTAAGGAAAGAGAGTCTAAACCATCTGTGACAACAACATGAGGCGAATATAAGGCACTAACCATCACCAAGCTATGCTAGCACATTTTATGCGCTAAATCGTTGTTTTCAATCAACTCCTAGCAAGAAAACATATTGAGCGAGTTTGTCACATTCCTGGTAAGGCACAATCCACCTCTGCCCATCTTGAAAAAAAATGCAGGGCAACAGGAGACATCTCCAAATCCTCACCAGTTCCCACTCCCCAACACACACAGGACTGTCCCACCAGCATCTATCTAGCCCTCTAAAACCATTTTCATTCTGCACCATGAAAATCAGTGGCAGAAGAGGCCTGCTAGTCTAGTCCCCGATCATTCTTAGTTGTCTGTCCAGTCAAGGTGAAAGAGTCTCATGGAAAAGACACCAAACTGAGACGCTGCCCCAAGCATCACCATGCCTGGAATGGCCATAATTCCACCAAAAACAAGCCCACCATGTTGCTGAAAAGCGACGTAGCAGTTGGAAACAACCGGAAACTAGTTCTTAAGCTGTAAAATATTTCAAAAAGTTACTTTGATTTAAAAACCCACTTTAATAAGGCTTATATTTATAGCTTCTTTCCATGATCTTCCTCCACTTATACAGCTGCAGTTCCTCTAAAGGACAGTTCAGAGAAATGCAGCTCCAAGCACTCAAAGCCTAAAAATCCACTGCTGTGTTGCCCAAGGTTTTACTAATAAAATTTGTCTTCAGTCATATAAATTGAAAAGTCAAAACTGGAACCTGCTCATAATCTACTGCAATGGGTTTTTCAACCTGCAGCTTGGCTCCATGAAAAAAGGCGGTCCACATGACCTCTGATTACTGGAGGAAGAAAGCTGACCATAAACGGGAGTATTTTCATCTAGTAAGAGAAACAGGCACTCCATTCCTGATTTGGAGATCAGAGTAGCCACTCCTAGGAAAACAAGCCAGCTTGCAGCAGGTCTCCTTTCACTACTTCTTACAAATGGCCATTCTCTAGGATAAAACTCTCACACAAGCCCTCTTTTCTTCCAATGAAAAAAATTCACTTGTGCAAAGAACGACTTCTAAAGCATAGAAATAGCAGATGGAGGTGCAATTACTAAGCTCATCTCTCCTAATAACCAAAATCAATTCCAAAGTATTATGCTCTACAACTATATAATGCTACATTAAAATTAGGACAGCATCAAAAGATGCACAGAACACTTAAGAGATTTATTTTCCTGCATTGCTACTCTTGAGCTATCACAGACTTGAAGGCTTCCAAGCTAGTTTCGCAGTGAAGGAGAATACGCTGCACAGAATCTGGGGAAGCAATCAGCAACGCACGACCTCTGGTTAAGGAAGCTCTCCAAAACCCAGCACCGAGTTCAAACAAGCAAGTCCACCCCAGTTCCAACCAGAGCACGGCAATCAAACCGCAAACACCAGTTCAAACCTGGAACAGAAACACCAGCTCTCATCACATCACAAATCCCTCGTTCCACACTGCAGACCACTCTCCCAGTCTTTTGGGACAGCAGCTCCAAAGGGCCCATGCCCTTAGCAAAGAAGGCGCTCACTGCCAGGAGCAAGCATGCTGCCTCCTGCTAAGGAGGCTTACCCGGAGAATCACAGAATGGTTGAGGTTGGAAGGGACCTCTGGAGATCATCTAGTCCAACCCCCCCTGCCCAAGCAGGTCACCTAGAGCACGTTGCACAGGGTCGTGTCCGGGCAGGTTTTGAGTATCTCCAGAGAAGGAGACTCCACAACTTCTCTGGGCAACCTGTTCCAGTGCTCTGTCACCCTCACAGTGAGAAGCGTGGTAAAAATAAGCAGACCTCAAGGAAGGCGCTCAGCTGATCTCAGGAAACACCAGCTGGACAGCCCTGCTATAGAGAGGCAGGGAGAGAAAAGTTTTCTGCTGTTAGTACTTGTTCCTTGCATAAGACACGTTCCGCTAAATCTATCAATGCAGCAGTTCCTCAAGGTCTCCATTATTCACATGCTGCAAAACTGAACTTTTAGGCTGCCATCTGGCAGGTCCTGCTGTAACTGAGTGTTTGTACAGAGCTTAGCAGTGCAGGGCCCTGGCCTGATTGGTCTCTAGGTGCTACTGAAGTATTGCTATTAAATAACAGATCACTGTTTAACTCGCAAAGTCAACTGGTGCGCAAGCAAAGTAGGGTTTGTGTTTGTTTTTAAATTCAAAAACATAAAAGCTTATTTAAGGACCAACAGATGACCCAGATCGGACAGGACTGTCAAGAGCATTTTCGGAGAATGGTGATAACCAAATCATTTTGAGCTTGCAACGTAACACGTAAACTGAGAAACGCTAGCATTGAACTGATCAGCAAATACCCCTAAGACCAGCAGGGCTAATGAGAACAGCAGGACAGGGGATAGAATGAGCATATCTTTAGAGTCCAGACTCTACATCCTAAAATTCTTTAATTTCAGTTACTATGAAATTCCAGGGCTTCTCTGATAACATCTAGAAGGCAAATGTTACCACAGCACAATCTCCAAGGAAGCAAATTTCAAAATTGAAATGACCTTTGAAATATTTGCCTCCGCCACATTTGCCAAGAAACTTGGGGCAGTTTCATCTTTCATCAGTGCTGATTCCCAACTTTTGGCAACTAGCACACATTCTAGTTATTATTGTTATTATTAGTAGCAGTATTTTAAATTAGCGGCTTAGAATTCATTTGTGTCCTTTGGTATTGAAGGAATTTGAAAGAAAAAATAAAATAAAAGTATAAACAAAAAAATACCCCCAACTCAGAAATTAGACCTAGCTAGCTAGTGTGCCTGGATTCAATCCAAAGCTCCTCAGAAATCACAAGCCAGTGGACAATTAACTCAAAATCATAGGATGGGAATGCATATGGATTTCTCATTCTACTTACTGGAGGGTATATTACATTTTTTATTCTCTGGAACTTGGTTGATGTTTCAGTCATTCAGGGGCTGAAAGATATCTGCCCAGTCACCTCCTGTTTACACCTGGACAGGACAGATTGCCCCATTTACATTAGCCTTTAGGTAAGATAATTTGCCTTCAAGGCTTGCTCATTCTCAGGGATAGGTAGACGTATCCTCTACCTCAGTATTAGTGCTGTCCATGCTTTCCAAAAGTGAAGGCACCCTTCCCTGGCACATTCTCTGAAAAAAGTATTACCGAGTGTTACAGTTCCTTTGGGACATGGACAATTCCTATTTCCCACCCCTTGGATATATAGATTCAATGCCAGATGTCCATGGAATATTTCATTCTATAGAGGGGCTACCAATTTCCCTCACCATTTTTCAATTAAGAAGCTATTATGTTTAGCGCCGGCCGGGACACAGGGCACTCCGAGCACACTGCGAAAAATTTCACAAGGAAAGTTGTACCATGAAGTCACAGGTCATACAGATGACATTGGCAGGGACCTGAAGCCATCTTATTCAGAACACTTTTAGTGACACCCCCTCACCCCCAAAAGGGCCAAGATGACCTCAGATTTAGCCAAACCACAAAATGCTGCCCAAGCTACGAGCACTTGGCTAGCAAAACGTAATGTACCCCTCCCCCAGATAACTTGGCCTTGCCTAGACTAGTCCAGCTGTTTCATTTAGTGAATCGGAGTCTCAACACATAGGCAAAGGAACCACATGATTTTAGATTCACTGATGCACAAGGGGATTTCCTCTAACAATCCCATTCATCATTACAGAAGCTAGATGTGTGAACGATGATCCTCTAATTTGCCCTGGGGAGAGCTAAGAGTCTCATATTCAACAAGCCATACAGGGGTTTGCATCTGTGTATCTTAGAAATATGATTAAGTGCCTTAACTAGAAGAAACTGCTTTTTCTTTCTTCCTTTTTAATGAACAGCTCAGAGAGAGAGTGCCTGAAAACAATCAACAACCCAAAAGATTCTGGAAATTTCATCTTCAGTTTCTTCAAGCTGCTTGATGTCTGTACGGCTAGCGACAAATTTTACATTCTGTCTCTCTCGTATCTTAACCTAAAACGCTAAGGAGAAAAGGCCACACTTACCTCGAAGGACGCGGGCTATCCTAGCCATGACATAACCCCACAAAAGGGTAGTGAATACACTGACACATCAAAGATGGACCCGTGCCAATTTACACCAGGCAGGATCCAGCCCCTTCTACCATCAACTCAGCAGACAAGCCTCCCATTGTGAACATAGAAACATAAAGGTTTATGTTAACAGAGTTAATGATGTCATGGCTAGTAACTCTTCCCTCCTGACTCTCAGTTATTTCCCCATGTTTTTCACAGGTCATAAATTGTACATTCTACTAACCTGCAGTGGTAACCGTATGGGGTTTTTCTCTTTTCTTTCTCCTTCCTACTTTCTTCTCTTCCGTAAAGAGCTTCAGTTTTATGGAAAAATTATACTGAATGTGACTAAGTACAAAATGCCCATCAGTCAAACTACTGTGAAGTTCACAAATTGTAAAATGACAGGAGCCTACAGCACTGTTTGCCTGGGGACACTCTAGCATTTTGCAGTTTCTGAATCACAGCTTTGCCCAAAGCCTTTGCCTTTTGAGACATTCAAGACCAACAACTTACAGTGCAGAGTTCACAGAAAAAAGCATGAAGATTAGGGTTCTGATAAAAAGAATGTGAAAGATCAAGCAGAAGATCTGCATTCAATTTTTTTTAGGTGGTGTCAAAGGGCAAATTTCAGTAAGCTCCACCAAGCCTAGAAGAGAAGCAACCAACAGCTCAGCTTCTGCAAAGAACTCGCAAGTTATGCCATTCTGACTTCGTTTTTAGTAAGGCATTTAGATCAAAGAGAACAAGATACTTGAATTTCCCTCTCTCACTGCTAACATGAATGAAGTACCACTTAATGCAATATACTGTTTTCACCTTTATGTTCTAAAGAAAGTGAAGCAGCACTGAAATAAGGTTCTCATGGCAAAGTTACTTGGCTATATTACATATCCTACGTATGTCATAGTATAGATTTAACATATGGGTCAATCTAACAGTGTAATTTGGGACTAACCTTACTGAAGCCAACAGAATTACACTGCCATATAGTCCGTGTGAGATGAGAAATGGGCCTGCTGCCTTCATATCTTAGCTATCTGCCTGGAACATTGGATTATGTAATGGAGAAGGTTCTTTTTAAGAGCAGAAGAGGTGAGAAGGAAAAGAAATGTAATAGCATGCAAAAGAATTTGAATTTCCTGACTTTGAACTCATTGTCTACTTGCTTGAGCCCTAGAGGTTACTTCAGAAACATCATGAGATGCTGGAGTTGGAGACAGTCTATTTTCTCATACTTTGTCTTTATGAAGGTGAAAGGAGTCAGATCAATGGTTTGGTCTCTGTCAGCCCCATGGGAAACTGCTATTGATGCCTTATTTCTTTCCTATTCTTTACTCCTTTCGTTAGCTAAAGAGTCTATAGCACATAGCATAATTCCTGTTACAGGAAGGAGAAGTTAATGCTGAATCTGGAGAAGCCAGGGAAGTATCAAGGGATTTCCAACAGCTGACGGCTGCGCTGGAGGAAAATCCAGCTGCTCCTTTCCATGCTGTGACCTGTTAAAGTTGGAACAGCAAATTTCCAAACCAGTCTGTAGCCGTGCCTGGAACAATGAAGCGTAAATAAATTAAATTCTTATCTCGGAAAAGCTTATGAGTGTCTCACTCTGTATTGCAAGCTTTTCAGGAAATGGGGGAGGGGGAGAAAACCTTCCAAAAATTCTGCATTAAAATCATGTATACTTTTGGAGGTCAGAGAAACAGAAAGGGAAAAAAATGAGTAAGAGAATAGTAACCTTTTGTCTGATAGAACAAGCAATGCTATCTGTTGGGGATCAAGAAAAGTCCTTTAGACTCTGGCACTCACCCTTCGTTAAAGGTAAGAGGAATTGGGCTAAGTACAGAGTGGCACAGGCTTTCTGCCTGAGCTCAATCAGCAATTGCCCCAAAGAAAAAAAATAATGAAGAGTAATTAGTTCTGGTAATAATAGTGCATAGCCTGCATGTATGGTCTCAAAATGATACATGTACAAAGCAATGCAAGTTCCAACCCCAAAAGCTTATATTCTCCATAGACAAGGGAACAGGCTGGCAGGAAATGAGGCAGGACAGGGACATCACTGGCTCAGGCAGTGCAGTAGCTCTGTAGTAAGGCTGGACTTTCTTAAATTGCAGTCTTTTGCCTTTTCCTTTGAAAAGATGCAACTTCCAAACAATTGTTAATGCCTTGAAGACCTTTCAAATGATTTGACATTTTATGTGGACACTGATCAGTAGCAAAGGCTCCAATGTTTGTTGGAAGGGCCACAGAGCAAGAACATTAAAGAAGGCTTGCAGTAACATTAATCAGCTACGCTGTTTGGGCAAGGATATCAAAGCAGCAAACACCTCAACCAAAATTTTAAGGGCTACTGAAAATAGCTTAAAGCATGAGTTTCGGAAAGCTATCTTCCTGCAGAGCAGAGCAAAACCCAAGTTAAGCCTGCTGCTTTTACCTGGGGATAAACTATACTACATAAAAATGGAGTGCAAGATGTGTAGACAAAGAGCAGTTATGAAATGAAACAAATGTCTACTGAATTCAGTCATTTCCCAAAGGGAGTAAAAGCTAATCACACAACCTAAAGAGCAGTCAACCGCATTTAAAAGTAATGATGCAAACCATTCTTGAAAAATAAAAACTAGATCTTTGCCTGTCCTTAGATTCTGACACTAAGACAATTATTTCAGTTTGACCTCTGTGTCACCTAAGATAGAAAAAAAAATTTTCATTATCATAAAACCATATTGCTACAAATACCTGTATTGTATTTATCTGATGGTTTTGTGAAAATGTTTCTCCCCATAACTCTGTTAAACATCCAGTGCTTTCTCAACTTACCAAAGATTCTCAATGAAAAAAAAAAGATCAGAAATTACAATAAAAACCTGAATTCCAGACTAAGTTTTCAGATGAAAACCATCAAGACCTTGGGCAGGAAAAAAAAGGCAATCCACTAACTTTTTAATTTAGACTAAATATCAGTTCTCTCCCTTAAAAAAGTCAAAGGCAAACGTTCAGACTTCCTCCCTAACGCTAATTTTATTAATATTGTTAGCAATTCTCAGTATCACAATCTAAGACAGTGAGTCAAGCAGCAAATCAATCCACTGGCTGAATCTCCAGGGAGAAAGAAACAACAGAGGAAGGAGGCCAAAGAGATTGCTGATAACAGATATTTAGTCTCTACGTGGGACAAATACTTTGCTACTTCCTCACACTCCTTTTGCTCTGTTACAGTGGGGGCTCCCAGTTAGCCGCAGTTTAAATGCCTAAATATAGCACTCGAGATTACACTGTCCAGAATTGTCACATGGGAAGAATTTCTGTCTTCCGCTCTCGCGAGTGGATCCTCAGCTGACTCACAGCACAGGCCACCACGTTCAGGGTCTGCGACTTCCCTCGGTGGAACAAACGGTGCCAGCCCTAGCGTGAGCAAACCTGAGGCGCGCTTGGGGCAGCCCCGTCCTCCCCAGGCTTTAGTTCTCCAGCGGACCATTGGATACAAGCATACTTCTATGACCATGCCCTGATTTAGGCACCAGAAGGTTATACGTTTAAAAGTCTGAGCTAGTCACCGTGGCCTCCCTTTACAGCCAAAGGCAAAGAACAGGTCATTCATCTCCTTCTGTGACAGATGCCCAAGACAGTTCACGCAACCTGGAGGTCCCTGTTTTTCTGTGTTGACTGTAGGGGGAGGTTAGCGTGAACGTCAGCTTTCAGGGTTAAACCCAAGGAGCTCACAGCCTTACGTGTCATATTTTAACCTTTGCTTTTTATGTTCATTGCTACCAGCTTTTTATTCGTGCCTCCAGCACATTAAAAAAATAAAATTGTTCAGATCTTAAAACAAACAGGCAGTTAGGATTTCCAACGCAGTATTAATGAAAAATGAAAGGCGGAAGAGTTTGGGACCTGCTGGGCACTGAGCAGCTAATAAACATACTTGCATTTTCTTGCCAGCATTATTTTTCCTGCTTGGTTATGTTTAGTTAAGGGACTAATGAGAAGCTTCTATACATGGCTGCGTGTAGAGGCTTTATTTCCTTTTCATGGGGGAATGGGGCTTGTGTGTGATTTGCACCGACCCTTCTTCCCACGCAGCGCCAGATCTCTAGCGCCTTGGCGGCCTGCCACACACTGCGGTTTGGTCCGTGGTCCCTCAGGTAATTATCTGAGGAACATTTACATGGAAATCGATGGTACAACCTTACAGCTGTCAGCCTGGGCTTCAAATTCGGCTGAGCCAGGAGGAGATTCAAAGAGAAAACCCAGATTCTAAATATAAATTAAGGGGGTTTTATATTTTTTTCTTATTGCTTTTCAGAAGGAGAAGTAAGGGAAAGGTGAAAAGGGGGTGGCCTTGGTGGGACAAGCCTTAGCCCCTCAAGATGGCTGAGAATTTTGATCAAGTTACTCTGTACCTTCAGCTGTTGTCATGCAGGACTGGGCTTTCTTTCAAAGGGAAATTGCATATAGCAGAGACTTAAGCACAGCTCTCATTGGCATGAAAGAGCAACTCATCTGTTAAAAGTATTTGGACCTCTCGGAGAAAGTTAAAATGTTTTACACCAGTTATTGTGTTAAAGTGATACAGTAAAAAGAATGCAATAAACCCAAACACGAAGTGCAAAATTATGGGTAGGATATCCACCGAGTCACTAGGTTATTTCTTAGCTGGGCCTCCAGTACATATAACCCAGGGGCTTTCCCTTGCCGTACTTGGGCTGACTTCAATCAGCGTCCCAAAGATCCTTTCCCCAGTTTCCCAGGTTCTTTTTTACTTTCTTCCAGAGGAAGAAAACATTCGTATAGACTCACCCTGCTGGGAGGCTGAGTTTCGGGGGATGATCAAGGTAATGCTTAAAGTTAAAAAATGAAAAGGTTTCCCCATGTTCAGAGAGGTTTTACAGTGTGCCACTCAAACATGTCACAGGACAAAAACTCATCAGAAACCACCTTGATTAGAGAACAGTTAAGTTTCTGATTATCTTAACCTGAGTATCTTTATTTAAGGACACTTTCAGAGTCAACTAGTGAACCACTAGAAATCATGTTTGAGAACTGGTGGAGGATGTGAGACCAGGAGTCCAGGAGAAGGGGAAGCACGATGCTTATCTCTAAAAAGGAAAACAGGGAAGCCAGCCATTTTTACATCAGTACCCAGAAAAATACAGCAGTAAATAAATCAGACTATTTATAAGCACCTAGAAGGCAAAAAAAAATCAAATCACTTAACAGCCAACATAAATCTGTCAAGAACAAATCATGTCAAGCTAATCTAATTTCCTTCAGTGATAAGGTACCAGGCCCCTTAAGGGCAAAGAAAAATTGTAGTGTGAACATATCTCGATTTTGGTATGCCTTTAGCTCTACTTTTTCATGACATTCTCATAAGCCAGCTAAGGAGGCAGAGCCTGCATGAATCTACTATAGGGGACGTATGCAAAGCAATTAGAAAAGTCACTCAGCAGCTACCTAAATTTTACTCTCAAAGTGAAAGGAGGTACTGAAAGGGGCTCCATAGTGTTCTCCTCCATGTTTTAGCTAGCATGAAGATGAGGAATAAATCCTAAAAAAAATGAAAAACCTGTAAAATTAGATTAATTCATAATAGGGTAATGACACAACATTAAAGTTTGCATTGACAAACAAATCCAATAAGAAAGGATGGATCAGTAAGATCCATAGCATAACATGAGGCAAAAATGCAGATTTTTAAAACCATGATAAGTTTAAGGTTATGCATGAGGATGCTTATTATATGCATGCTACAAAAATGTGAGACCATGAGTGCACTGAAGGACAAGAACAAAATCTGGGACAACATTAACAAATTGGAGAAGCGCCCTAAATAAAAAACAATGAAATTCAGAATGAGTAAATATCACAACTTTCATAGGAATAACCAACTGCATGTTTGCAGGATCAAGAATACCTAGATAAGCAGTGGTTTTGCAGAAAAGGTCTTCGCATTATAGCGGATGAGAAGTTAAACATGAGACACCAATACCCCACTAGCATGATGCAGGTAGGAACCACTCGGGCATCCAGCAACAGAAATAGGAGCTCTGCTCCCCTCAGCACAGATAAAGCCACGGCTACACGTGGCTTTGGATATTTCACTCCATATAAAATCGTTCCCCATCATTTTTGCATGAAGCAGCAAACAATTTACTCAATTTAGCATCTGTCTAGATAGATCCCACTGCAGCTACAGCAACTCTAGCAAAGGCAAGCTGTCTATCGCAACCCAGCTCCCTCAGCAGGCTTGTTTAGCCTGCACTGAAGCCTACTGATACATTAGTCCCTTAGACTAAAACTGCACCGGGGGGGGTCTCCCGCAGTCCGGTCATCGACCCTCTGCTCCTTACTGCCTTTCTGCTAGCAGGCGAGAAACACAAAAGCGGTTCGCAGGCGGAAGGGGGAGCGCTGGACACCACAGGTTGAAGTTTTCCCTTAATCCTCCCCGCAGGCCGAAGAAGAACGGATGGGTGTCTAGTCAGCCGGCACATCCCAAAGGAAGCCCCATCGGCGCAGAGCTTCCTGTCAGCTCCTGGCCTCTCTCTGGAATGTGTTTAATTTAAAAGAGAAAAAGAGGGAAAGAGGTGGGAGCAGGGGGGAGAAAGGAAGAAAGGTTCCAGGCCTAAGATTTATGGAGAGCCAAGGCAGTGGGAAGAGGGAATTAATAACCAAGGGTTATGGGGGTTTTTGTGCAGATGATGATAACACACTGGGCTTTACTTGGAAATTCTGAGAATGGGGGGTGAACACGAAGCAACCAGACCCCTCTGTGGGGCCGGATCCAAAACTGATGCTCACTGGCACATCGGTGCATACATGCTCCTTTCCACTGCTGCTTCTCCCAGAGAGGGACGAGTCTGAGGTTGCTTGCGGGGAGGAGGCAGTCGGTTATTTGCTTTTTCCAGTATTTTCCCAAGATGGATCTGGGATGAAGCAGAGACTATTCACGTACCACCCATAACTCCAAAAGAATTAGTAGTTGTTAAAGTGATCAAAACTGAAACAGTAACAAGGGCTACAAACAACAAGATTATGCTGAGAGCATCGCACAAAGATAAACAAACAATTCAATACCAAGTCTATAACCACATTTCCAAATTTTCATGCCCAAACAGGAACAAGAAGAGTCAGGATGAAACCTCCACCTCCTGCTAATGAAGTAGATTGGGCTAAACGGTGAGCTAAAAATGAAGTGTTACCATCACCTGCAGCCTGATGCTGCCAATCGATGCAGCTCCGAGCCCTTACTGGAATTATTCCACCAAAATCCATGTTCCCCATTAAGGATTTCACAGTCTGCAGCACTTGCCTGTGCTAGTGTTTGGAAACTGCTCCTATCAGTTACTCGTTTCTATTAAGGATCTAATGCCTTCCTGCAGTCATCTGAAACGTAACAGGACAGTACGCCCAGTGGTTTTAACCAGTTTTAATCCCACTGACTCTCTACATAGGCTGAAGCACACACCACAGTTCGGTTCAAGGGCTGAACTCCCAGACCTCTCTAAATTGTTCAAGAGGAATGCAAAGGATTTACAGTCACTGATTGACCATAAATCAATTAAATGATCTAATTTCTGCCACAAATGTGGAGTGCCGTAAAGCTACATATGAAGAGGCACAGGAATGCCTTCTTATTTTTAAAAGAAAATGAAAAGCATGAATAAACTCTTTCAGAGTTTCTGCTTTGCAAAAACGGAGAGGACAGGCCAACAGCTTCCCATTTCATAGCACAAATACTCAAAGCATTTTTGGGAATTAACTAAAAACTCACTGAAATAAGGAAAGGTCCTGAATCATTTTGAAACCATTTCTCTAAGCATCACCTACTCCAAAGAAGGTTAAGTCGACCAGGATAGACCCAGCACCAAGAGCACACCTTTTTCTTTCCTCCTCTTTCTTTTCTTCTTTCTAGAGACAAGCTTTACAGTCTGAGTATATGGGCTCTCTAAACAGTGAAAGAGTAGACTATTTTCTTATAGCCCTGTTGATGTGGAGTCTTCTGTTTGAATCCAACAAGGACTGCAGATTCTTGCTGAACTCAGCAGTTCTCAGGTGGCCACTGCCTTTCACTGAAGAGTCTCAGTGCATTTTGACTCACAGCTAAAAGCTCGTTACCTGCAGATGATCTCAATCAAAGTATGGTCTGTTGGGTTAGTTAGCAGCTGTAGGGCCCTCTGCTCACAAAGCTGACATTTAGTATTCCATTGCAGCTTTTATTAACGACATCCCAAGAAAGGTACAATAGCACCAGCTATCGTGGAGTCAGGCTGAACAAATGCTGGGAAACACACTCTAAGGAACAGTCCTGCACAAATGCTGGATATGATAAACAAGATATACAGGTCTGCTGCCTGTGTTTTTTTCTATGATAAACTAGATTACAAAGAATTAAAAGAGAGACAGCATGGTTTAAGGTTTGGTCTGTTGGAAACCAGAAAGGAATCAGATTAAGTACAACGCTTTAGATGCTTAATTCGTTATGTATGTTTCTGAAAATCTCACAGCCATAGTATATGAACCCCCTATAAATATTATCCTCCCAATTCCCCGTGAAACAGGAACACATTATCCCTCTTTTATACACAGGGAAACAAAATGACTTGACCAAGATCACACACAGTCTGTGGCAGAAGACTGCTCTTCCATACAGCGTGCAGCTGAGCTGGGCAAGAGCTTGCCAAGGAAGTTGCACTTGATCAAATTTTTCATGGATTCAAAAAGGGTTGGGCCAAGTCACAGAGAAATCCATGGAGGGCTACAAAACACAAAGACATCACCTTGCAGCTAAGGAAGTGCCTAAGACATAGTTGGCTGGATGCGGGCTGGCAGAGTAGTCGGAAGTATTACTGCACACTTGTCTTTACTCACCCTCTTCCTCAGCATCAGCTCCTTGCTCCTATCAGAGACAAGACCCAGGGATGGACGGATATTTGGTCTGATCCAGTGTGACCAACACTATCCCTGTGTCCTCATTCTCCATCCGCTATCTTTAGCTTCCAAGATAAAGAACAAAATTCCTTATCAATTACCCTTACTGCAAACTTATCAAGAATAGAAATTCTTGACACATGGTTGTTTAACCCTCTTCGGATCCCTTCCGGTGAAATCAGTGCATGGAAGCTGCCAGCTTAAGAGGTTTGGAGCAGGAGACGTGGCGAGTCCTCACCTTGTCAGAAAGCAAGCACCACACCTCACCACTGACCTTCTGGACCCTCATAGGAGGGTTGCTACAACATACAGTTTTTGTGGAGACAGCTGCTAAGGATTTTGCAGTGAGCAAATCCCATTTTAATTCTATCATGATTATCCTGCTCTTTGGGATAAAGAAGACAGACAGTGGGATCAAGGAAAGAGTACCTGGAAAGTGTCTGCTCTAGCAGCAAAAAGCCTTTGCTGCTTTCTCTAGCCTGTAATGCCGGGGGCCAAGCGCCAAGTGGCGTCGTGTCAAAGCCACACTGTAGGCACCTGGTGGAAGCTCCATGAGCAGCTGTTCCAGGAGGATGGGTTCGGAGACCGTAAGGGATTGGGAGCGCGGCCAAGTCTCAACATTGCACTACGTCTTTGATCTATGCAGACAGCGCTTTCTAGACAGCAGATGATGCCTGGAGCAGCCTCTCAGACTGTGCAGAAAGTGACCAAATCTAGAGATTTATACGTACGTGCTACAGGGATTCAAACTGAGGGGGAGACGCCCAGGATTTAGCGTCCAGCAAAGGAAACTTGCTCCATGGCTGAGGGATGAACCTGCCTGGGGAGGAAATCTGAAAAACGCTGCAGACACAAGTTACTGAAGGAAGCGCAGTACTGCTAAAGGCAGGGGCTGCACCGAGCGACAGTGATCTCCCGAGCGAGGCAGGCAGCTGCTTAGCAGGGGCGCTGGCGAGGGAAGGGAGCCCAGCACCTACCTGACCTGTGTGTGTGTGTGTGTGTGTGTGTGTGTGTGTGTGTGTGTGTCTGTCTCACACAACTGGGAGAAAGCTTTGAGCTGCTGCAGAAGGCCTATCTGGGGCGCAGTAATGGTGAACAGTGCTATGTGATGGCAGAAAGAGACCCGCAATTCAACTGAATAAAGCAAGGCTTGTATGTATATAAACATATATAGACAGATATATGCATGCTGCAACAGCCCCAGATAGAGCAGAGACGCAGCACCAGCTGCAGAATCAGGAGGGACAAATGCATGCAAGTTCATCTAATAGTTAAAAATGCTTTTTAACACAGATCCAAACATGTGCTGTGCATAAAGGAAGACGCCGTTGTTAAACTTCTGCTTCCAGTTTCTGGGCAGCTCGGACCCTGCCAGGCAGCGATATGGCATTACTGTGCTGCCTTGCTGCTTCTCGGATTGTGTCAGTAAAGGAAACGGAGGCAGCAACGGCGGGTCACAGAGTCCCCAGCGAGAGGGGGCCAAGGACATGGCTGACTGAAGCTGCAATCACAGTTATTTCGCATACCTTTACCACCCTCTGCCTGAACACCCACCGACAGCTTAGAGACACCCCCAGAGCCCTCGTGATCCTGCTGCAAAGTGGTTTCAGCCATCATCTCACCCCATCTTAGAGATTGGAGCTGAGGGACTTAATGCAACTGGCTGGTGGCCATGCACAGCTGGCTCTGTCGGGTTAGGACAACGCACACAACCTCCACCTCCCGGGCCCATCGTCCCTCCGAGGCCTCCTGTCTCATTAGGAATCAGTAGCATCCAACACAGCGCAATTTCAGTCACTAGTGATCTGCTGATTTATACGGACTCTCACCGCACAGGATCTCGGAAGGCATTACGGAGCAGGGACGACAGAACGGCTGCTGCGTTACACCAGCAACGCTGCCTCGCCAGCGGGCAGAGGCACAGGACACCAGGTCTACGTGCACAGTAAACGCCGGAGCTGAATGCCGTTACGACAGCTACACACACACGCCGCGGTGACTGCGCTTCCCAACGAGACGCACAGAGGCAGGCAAACAGACGTGTGTGATCTGGCCAAAGAGTCTCTTAATGAATTTGACAATTGTCCGGGCAAACCCAGAGGAAGGTCACCCCAGGAACAGCCTGGCACAATTACTGTTCCTATTGCTGAAGTTACCGTTAGCGACAGCAGAACTACAGAGCCGATGCTCAGCTGAGCCACGCACAAACCGCGGTTACTTCCGACAACGACGCCTTCAAGGACATCAGCAGTTTTAATGGTTTCGGGATGACCTCAAGGCAGGCTAACGCAGACCTTTCCCTAAACTGGTAAGAGAGGAAGAACTGCAGTATAACAAAGATGACACAAATGGTCGAGGGAAAACACGTTACAGTTCATTCCAGGTAAGGGACTGCCGGTCTTGGAGGGAGGCCTTGTGGGAATTCCAGAAAGTTTCACCGGAGCGGCAAGAAACGCTCCAGTCTCAGCGGGAAAGGCTACGACTGCAAGGGAGATTCTGCCCACGCGCGGTTAGTCTGTAAAGGCTCAGTAACTCCAGTCACTTGACTTTGGCTGGGCTTTCGTTTTGTGTGGTTTCTCTTAAACGATTGTTTGGAGATGCATCCAAAACAAAACAAAAAAAATCACAGAGAGCA
The DNA here is from genome assembly GCF_003343035.1 of Apteryx rowi. Classification (NCBI taxonomy): domain Eukaryota; kingdom Metazoa; phylum Chordata; class Aves; order Apterygiformes; family Apterygidae; genus Apteryx; species Apteryx rowi. The sequence goes on from NW_020448308.1 coordinate 1,519,647, forward strand.
TGGGTCCAGCACAGCCAGTCGCAGAAGACATCAGATATAACTTGTAACGTCTACTTGTTTCTGAGCAAGTTGTAAATTTACTCCTCCCTCAGTATTTCATTGGGAAAGAATTCTTTTTAGACAGGACTCCAGGTTCGGGGTCGACTTCTGGGGACTGAGCGGCTCAGCAGATTAGTCAGGGATTCCTCGCCTCCAAGAAGAGATGCCAATTCCTTTTTTTCTTTCTTTTCTTTTTTTTTTTTTCTTCTTTTTTTCTTAATGCTTTCTCAGCCTTGGTCACTGGTTTCCAGAGAAGCAGCAATTGAAACGAAGAAAGCAGTATGTAGCGCCCTTGATAAATCACAGTGCCGGAGAGCAAGTTCACCAGACAGGGACTAATCCAGCAGTGCTTCCCATGACTGGATAAATGAGGCAGCCTGGGAAACAAGCACTGTGGATGGGCTTAGTTGAGAAGGCACATTTTTAACAAGTGCCCAGGATTAAAACTCCTAAGGCTGTTTTGAAAAACTCAGTCTTTCCCTGAAATTTTCCTGGGTTTGCCCACAGTAAGTCACAGGTATCAGTCACTTCTGTCCGCACAGAAATGGTTGCGGACATCAAACTGAATGGAAAGAATGAACCATGTTCCCAGCAGCATTGCAAGGTGATCAGGTCATTTTGTTCACTGTGAAATTAGTAAAAATATTTGTATGGAAAGGTCTGGATTCAGAAATTTGTAAAGGAAACGAGGACTCTTTTCATGAGCATGAGCATGAAAATTCATCCTCTTTAACTAGCACTGCTAGGCAGGCTTATTTCAGGTTTGTTTTTTTTAACATGATGATTAAGGAAAGGAACAAGGATCCCTGTGCCACATACACTGCTGTGATCTGTTTGACAGAAATACACACTAGTGTATACGTACGTACTAGTACATATCTAGTACAATTCATACAACACAGTACCGTACATAACTAGTACAACACATACTAGTTAATATCTAAGCCATACGGGAAACCAAGTTTGCAACTTACCCTAGCATGCTAGTAGTCTGTATTTATTTTAAATGAAACTTTAAAAACACAAGACATTCAAGCTTTTTTTCTTTCTTTTTCTTTTTACCTTTTCTAAATGTGGACCTTGAAAGATTAAAAAAAGCCATTTAAAGGGGCTTTTCTCTAAGTGTGCCCCTCTGGGAGCAACCCCTCACCTGCTCACAGGAGGCAGAAGGCAGGCAGCAACACTTCAGTCGTAACTGCAGCCCCTTCCACGAGCACAGAAATCGGAGCAGACCAGAATCTTTACTCCAGCAGACCTCGAGCCCAGCGCTCAGCTCGGGGGCCTCTCCATTCTCGCAGCTATAAAGCGCAGCTGTCGATCACGAGGCCTCCTGCTACGATGTTGTCCACGATGGGGCCGAACGCTTTGCTATTCCTCTCAATCTAGAGAGCTGCTTTCTGGGGCTAAGGGGACTTCTCTGCCTCCCAACAGAGCTAGCACCTGAACCGTCCCCAGCTTTTTTCTGCGCTCACTTCTTTGCACCAAGGTAGCTTGGCTGCAGCCTGGGACCATAAAGTGGAGTGAGGACGCAAAAAAGAGAAAAGCAGCTCCAAAACCAGAACAAATAGGAACACAAAACCCTGAAAACGATGCACAAAGAAAACTGCAAAGAGCATCTTGCATTTATTGCTCTTTCCTAAGGTTCACTGACTTCAGAGTTTCCTGTATGTAGGCTAAGAAATAACATAACTTTTGTAATTTATCTTAGTCACTCAGCATAGGGCCTCTCTTCTCAGCTTGTCTGCTTCAGATCTGCTCTGCAATATATACACCACACGAGTCAACTGTGTGCGAGTAGCAGGCACGTCCCCAAGGAGCATGTGTGTGTGTTTTGGGCTAAGAGTCACCAGGATATTTAAATAACTGAGTAAGTACACACAAACATAAGTAATTCTAGTATAGCCATAAAAATTACAAAGTATGGAAATCTACTGAAAATGAAAATTGGTACTTCAGACAGCCCTAAAACTTTAAACTAGCCACAAGTTTGACTTTAGGAGACCAAGGTATCTTAAAAAAAAAAAAATTAGCTTGTTGGAACAAACTTTGCTACTAACCACAGGGGAATGTTAAAACTCAGAACTTGCCCCATGATTTTTTATTTTAATATTGAGTTAGAATGGACATAACCTTCTTTAAATTATTGAACAACCACTCACCAAATGCTACTATATTGTTTTCCTATCATTTCCTTATTTGCCATTTTTGCCCTTCTCCTTTCACATAATGTTTCCTATCTGTGCAATCTGTTCCTTTTGCTCAGACCATACTTAAAAATAACACTACATTTTAGAGAAAGAAGCATCAAAGCTATTACCCCTAAATCCTCAGTACTCCAACTCTAAAATTCATATGCTGCTGTATTCAAATCCTGCTGCACATCCCTTTCTTTACAATCTAAATTAAAACCCTAGCAAGAGCAATTTTGCTGTTGTTTGGATGGTTTAGATCCACGTGAAGAGAGCTTCCTCTTGGGGCATTGCCCCAAGATCTTTGAAAACAAAAGATTACAGAAGGAAAACATCTTTGTAGGCTTCAGTCTTGAAGCTGCATTTCTCAGTACAGCCTAATCCAAACCTCTACAAATTTGACTCTCATCCCAAATCTAAGTTGGAGATGGCCATGGCCCATTTACTGAGATTTCAAAGGCAGATTCCATCTTCCTCCATGTTGTTCCTCCAGTCTGGGAAAAGGTGGTTGCATGCTAAAAGAACGCGTGATCGACAGTGACTTAGAGGCTTTATAAATTCAGGGTTACACTTACCACTTGAATGTGGCAACCCAAAGACCCTTCTCAAAAATTCCTTCACTAAATGGCACTGCTGGGGAAGCCTGCGATGGGCAGTATTTCGTCTCAGGAGAACATCTGGCTAAGACCAACATCAAGGCTAACAATTTTGCCAGAAGCACTGGGAAGACTAAATCACTGCAAAAATAAAGATTAAATCTCAGATTTAATTTAGGTGAGAAATGAAAATTTCGCACGGCACAAGTCAGGGATCCGGACAAACCTACAATGAAATGTTATCTCCTCCCCAGCCTCTTTCTCCCAGGTGTCGCTGATGAGAACGTTATCCTGTCACAATGCTGGGAATATTGCTCGTGCCAGGCTGAGGCCCAGGAATAGACCCCTTGGCCTTCACTTCCAGACACACAGCTCCTCAGCAAACCCCATAATGGCCCATACAGACAGCAAAAACAGCTCTGCAGTCTCTTCTCGGTGTCTTGGCATGCCAAGGAGGGCTCCCACCCCTTCCCTGACTCCTGGACCCTACAGCCAATTCCCAAATGATGAAAGCCCCTGAGCAAATCTCACGGCCTCCATCCGAAGGATTGCTTTCTACTATCAGCCCTTGTAGGGGGCAGTTGCATATGGAAATCTTAATGTCACGATGTTCCCAGGGATACCAAGCACCTTAATCCTAGCTCAGGCATGGGAGCAGAGCTGCCTAGAAACCAGGTTGTCCTCCCAGCTGACCTGCTTTATAATCTGGGCTTTCTGTGCCATGGTTTTTCTAGCCATAAAATAGGAATAACAATGCCACCTTTCTCCGTAAAGCACTCCAATGATTCATGAAAAATATTATGCATGAATTAGGTATTTTTATCATAATTCAGACCTGCTGACAATCACTGAAGTTTTACCAAGATGAATGCATGAGTGGGTATATGGTGTAGACATTCTTAAGCAAGCAGCTTGCAAAGTCCACAAACCCATCTGCATTCAATTTGATGCTTACACTTATCCAAGGCTATTTATACATCATGGCATTCTTAACCTCAGTGGCTTTGCATCTCCCTACATCTTTCAGTCATGTAATTGAGATGATGAAATGGTCCCTGATGGACTTATTTCACGATACCGTCATCAAGACTGTAGAACGCAGATACCCAATGTTGGTAAAGCTTTGAAAAGCTGTGAACGCCCGACAACAGCAATGCTCCAGCCAAAGTCATCTCAAGCTGCCGTTCACACAGTAAATGACAAACGCACAGAACGATGAATTAGGCACACAACACCCTCAATTCAATTAACCAGGCAAAGAGCTATGCAATAGCTTTTCAGTGCTGACAGCTTGGTGATAATGAAGCTTAGTTATTCATTGCTCTGTAAAATGCAAAGCAGAACATCCAACCTGGAGGAGGGAAAGAATAATGTTTGTCTAATTTATCATGTTTCCAACTCACAAATAACAGGCTCATAAAAATAAAAAGGAAGTGAAGCTTCAATCCTCTCTCCTTTCCTACTTAGTGGAACATTTTTAAAGCAAATATTCATATTCTGGACCACGGATCCCTGATCCTCCTAAACACTCCAGTGCGTTAGTGGTTTCACACACTGCCTCAAACCCATTCCAACATATTCAAACCATAAAGAAAGGAGAAATGGGGCATTTGGGAGGAAGGGAGACACAGGAAATACCCTTGAAAGCAAGGGAGACAAAGATTTTATTCCACTTCATAATGTAGCAGAGAATGGAATTAAACATGCTGACCACATAATCAAGAGGAGTTTAAAAAAATCCCAAACTCCTGCTAAGCAGGGTATTTGTATCACATAACCTTGGGACACAGCCTACGTGTCTATGTTTGGTCTGGTCTCCCTAGGTTGCCTGTGCTCAATGGACAGAGGAGTGAAATCACCTTCTGGATCTTTATCGGCTCCTGTTCTGCACAGGCCTCCGAGGACACCTTTCCTCCTGCTCCGATTAGGAAGGGAATCGCTCTAGACACGGCTTGTCACTGCGAGCCCCAAGGCCACCGCTGGGGAGAGCGGCTACGAGCTGCTCCGCACCAAGCCTCAAAGGCTGAGGCAGAGACCTCACGCATTTCTGCGAGGACAGCGGGTGTGAGCAAGTGTGTCGTTTGCTGGTGGTTTTGTTCAGTTTTTAATTTGAAGATTCAAGAGAGTCTGTGTCAGAAACGCGAGCATGAAGTTGGCAATCAGTGCCACCAGCACAGGTGGCGTTAACACTCACCGAGAACATCCACAGTTTCTAGGGGTCAGCACACTTCAGACAGCTGAGAGTTTTTGGCTCTTTTGCAAATCTAGTCCCTTGATCCTTTCACAAGATCAGCACTCCTCCCAAACCAGAGATCCCTGCCCTGACGCTGCAGGCAAGGATCCTTATTGGACCTCCTGTCCTATGATGCCCTGGGCATTTCGCACAGGGAACTCAAAGTACTTTTCTTACTTGTAGTAGCATTTTCAAGGTTTGAGTTCCCATTAGCTAAAAAACTATCATTACATTCATACTTGCATTTCCTAATCATCTACGCTAAATAAAAGGGCACTCGGTGACTTGCTAAAGATGACATGGTAAGGCAGCAATGGGGCACAGAGCGAGCACTGATGCTTGGTTCCCTTATCAGACCAGTGGACCATACTATTAAACAAGCCATGGCAATACTGTCCCATTTAACAGGTGCCCCGCAGCTGCTCCGCGTCCTGGAGCGAGCCTGCACTGCCCGGGGCATAGCCTGGCACTCCCCTTTGATATCAGGCAAGACCGATGACATCCACCAGCAAAAGTAACCTAGAAAAGTAAGTCACCTTCTCTACACGCAGGAACCAGCCGCCCTGGTAGAAGCGCTCTGCTTAGAAACTGCACAAACCTAAGCTGGGAATAGGACCAAAATTTTTGTATTTCCATTTAAAAAGTTTGCAGGTAGCCTACCATGATCTAGGGAGGATTTTGAGGATATCTAAATCATAGCCTCCTCCAGCTACTACAGAGAAGCCGTGTTGCCAGACATCAAGTGTACTTTCTTACTTATGCATTTTTCTTTTAAAAGATGCACATGTCACTTATTGAACAGCTGGGTACAGCCTTGCCATGCACTATGGCTCAATAAAAGCAGATACAAAACCGGGAACGGTCTGTCTAAATAGACCAGAGAAAGATCACAACCCTGCAGGAGACAGGGGAACACTGCCATTTTCATCGTCACAGCTTAGTGTCATGCAGAGGGTCATTTAGGAGGCACATGGTAAAGCCTGAGATTAACCCCGGCTCTTCTGCGTCACCATCTGGCAGTTTAACCAAAGGACCTTTTAGAAATAACCTCCCTGCAATCCTGTTGCACTTAGCTGTTAACATATCAGCACTTCTGCTCAGCAGCCTCCTGGCACAAGGACATCAGCAGCAGGGGCGAGCTGGGCGTCCGGGGGCACTAAGCACAACCGCGACCTTATATGTCACGCTCTTCCTCCCCGCCACCTTCTTGAGGTGCATCTCCAACTTCTTAAGAACGTTTCCAGCCACTGGCAGTTTTCAGCAAAATGTGCTCAAGGCCAGGCGATAGCCCTGCAGCCCTGTCTCAGCATCCTCCTTCCCTGTGGAGCAGAGAGGTCCTACATGGGCACAACAGCCATCCGGCACACAGTCCTCCAAATCTGGAGTTGTGTTTGCCTCTGCATTTCCAGATTCTCACTTACACACTGGATTTGTTCAGATGAACTCCTCAGGCAAAGTCAGAAGGGATCTGGATATAAACAAATAATACAAGCACACAGATTTAGAAGTAGCTTAAAATCCCATACCACCTGCAGAAATACTAGACCTTCCTGGCTGATCCATGAAGCAGCCTCACTTAGGAGAAAAATACACTGACAAGTCACAGGGAAAGGCCCACCGCCATCTGCTGTAGCTTTCTGCCTTGACAGATAGCAGCCATAGGAAATTACAACAGTTTAAATGAGCGCTAACCCCAGATCCTGGCACTGTGATGAGAACAGAGATTTTCAGTGGCATGCAGAGGGTGGCGAATGAGGACTAGCAATAGAGCAGGATAACACAAGAGGCAAGGGATGAAATTCAACCCTGATCTCAATCAAAATAGGTACAGTCCAGAAAACACCACTAGGACCCACAACAGAACATCATTAAATCATTTCTGGCAGCATTTTGGCAAGAACTACTTGAATGTTGGCACTTTAATACCTCTGCTCAGGATTTTGGTAGAAATTTTTGGAGCCTACTGTCTCTGGAACATATTGCTCGCATCTTCTTTGATGTATCCTCTAGCAGCAAGCCAGCTGGAAGGCAGGTACGCGCACACACACTCTTAATCTAAAGTGACTGTACCTTAGTGCTCAGTTAACTGCCTAGGTTTCTCTCTTTACAAGAGAGCCTCATTACAGCGATATAGAGTTTCCATTGCTCTCGCCTCTTATCAACGGGACTAAGCACTTATGGAGAGTCCTAGTAGCTGAAGATCTAATCAATATCCCTCCTGCGCTTTGTCCCAATTTCTGAACATTGCCTTTATAAGAATCTTTAACTAAAAAAATAAATAAAAAAACCCAAACCCCACATCTAAGAAGCCACACATGCATAATTTTGCTTTTGCAGCATGACAGTAACGAACAGCAAGAGCTAGAAATCAAAATGAATGAAAAATACGTGCAGTGATGCTTCCCTGCAGGCATCTCCCCCGAGGCTCCCGCGCACCAGGCTTGGCGTGCCGCTTCCCTACCTCCAGCACAGGTGCTCCTAGGCACATATAAACAGCCCTCCAATGCCGAGATGAATGGGTTAGAGGAAAGAGGATCGTCTGGACGACAAAATAATAAGGAAAAACAGCAACAGGGCTCCGATCGCTATACCAGAACAAGCTGGTCTTCCTGCACCTACAAGCCTCACCCCAAATTCTTCACGTGAAGGTCAGCGGCCGCGGCCCCGGCCCTCCGAGAGCAAAAGGGAGGGGGTGCTCCCGGAGCGGTCGGGCAAGGCAGAGAGCTAAAGAGAGTGAAACCACACACCTACCTATCACCTATTTAGGAACTGCTGAATAAGCCTTTTTGCACACTGCGCCCAGCAGAACGGCGGAGGGGCTCTCCGGAACGTAACTCAATAAATTGGAAAGGAGGGAATGCCAACACGCGCTTCCAGCTCCCACCGCTAAATAAGGAAACATACGTGGAAACTGCAAACGAACAGATTCTAAACAGACCTAGGGGAGTTTTCTCCTTTTCATCCAAAAAGCAATAAATGTCACAGAATCGAGCAACAAATCATTCAGAACAATGTAGCTTAGCAAGCACACCATCAAAGCAAAAATCTGAGTCACTTCAACTGGAGGCTATTTCAGGACTTTTTTCTTTTTCTTTTAAAAGGCTCGTGAAGTGCGAGGGGCTCAAATTGCTCTTTTGTACTTGCTAATAATGGGCGTTTCTTGGCCAGAGCTAATCTGCAGAGGTCTGATTTTTGCTTTGATTTCATTCTGAAATGCCCTCCTGACTGCCAGCCACTGGGCTAGGACCTCAGGAGGTCATTTGTCCACGCTCCTGTCCCAAGGCAGGACCAGGGCTGCTCTTATCATTCCTGACATGTTTGTCTAAGCGGTTCTTAATGATTCCCCACACTGGAGGCTCCACAACCACTTCAGGCAATCTGTGTGTGTTTTATATAAAGCAGGGGCTCATCCCAAATTGAATGCTACATTTAATTTTGCTCACTTAAGTCCAAGAAAAACATTTAAAACAGGCATACTGATGTTGAAAGCCCGGAGAGCACATGCACAGCAAGTGCCCACTGCCTACATTGCTGCACTCCCAGCAGCTTTTTTCAGGAATGCGTAAGGATTTGCACCCACTGGGACTAACTAATGAACCAAGTCAAAGCACCCTGAGAAGTTCACAGACAAGGCAGATACTAAGTTTACCGAAAGGAAATTTAGGTTAATGATTACAAGCCATTCTATGGTTTAATCACCCAAGAGGGTTTATGCTAGTATCTAGTTTGGGCCATTTTTTTTTTCCCTCCAAATTATTTGTTAGCTGTTTCTAGCTAACCCAAACTCTTCCTTTCTGTCAATCTCTTTTTCCTTAATTAATTTCCTTTCAAGTTCATAATTTTCTTTGTTTCACATCTTTGGGAATCTGGTCAAAACACAAAGAGCACATAATTAAAAACAATAGAAAACACCTGAAATTATGGGAAGCAGTGCTAAACTCACTATGTCAGAAGCTGCAAAAACTCAGCAGAAAGTGCTTTTCACCAGCTTGCTTTTTTCCAAATTCTCAACATATTTGGCAACTTAAATAATATTTGTTACCACTGTGAATTTGATTTTGAGTTGTTTTTATTTGGTTTAACATGTATTTGTTTATATTCACTTACAAATGCAATATATGTTGGTTGATTCTTTCACTGAATTGATTATATTATATGGCAACATTCTTTTTTAACCTCTCCTTTGGTATGTTTAACTACTTTGATTATAACCCCAGGTTGACTTCCAATTTGACAGCATACTTTTTCTATTTAAGATAATATACCATTTGGAGTAAGCATTTCTTCTTAATTGTAAAAACACATTCTCACTGAGAGAGTAACAGTAGTGACAAACTAGAACCTCTTGGATGATAAATTAATTCTGTAGGTTTCCATTTACATCCTTTTGTAGCGATTTTTGATTTACAACTTCCAGCCAGGAGTGAAATGTGCTAGTTACTAAAAGGGCTGATTAAATCATTGCCTGATATTAATCAAAAGGAAATGCAATGTGGAGATACCAGTCACCTTTGAGGTGACAGAGATCTGTCCCCTGTCAAAGTTTAGTTCCCTCAGGGACCCACTAAGATGAACTTAAGTTAGACAAGGCAGGTGTAGTTTTTAGGAGTGATCAGCATCTGTGCATCCCACCAAATTTGGCGAGAGCTGCACATCATCAGCAATCTCTGGAAGGTCCAGCAACAAACCACATACCGCTAAATCCACTGAATTTCATGCCAAAGGGGGACTCATCCTTTCCTGGAAAATTTTACTGTTTCCAATTGAGAACCAAATTATGGATGTCAGAATGACTTCTCCTCCACCCCTCCTCCCCCCAGAAAAAAAAAAAAAGAGAAAGAAAAAAAGAAAGAAAAAATCTTTGCCCATTTCTATAAAGAGGAGCTAAATGAACCAGAAGACCTCCGACTGTCAAGTCTCGGATGAAAGAGGCACGGTACATCGAACCAGAACTTGAGCAGACGATCCAAAGTCAATCGGCGACTGCTGTTCCCCCGTGCAATGCAGACCCGTGGTGTACCGCAGCTGCTGCCAGCGCCTGCGATGGCACACTACTGCCTGTCACTTGATTGCTCGCTTCCTATCCAGCTGTCGAGGAGTCGGGGGCAGACAGCAGGGGAGCTGGCAAGGTGGCAGGATGCCATACTGTATTCTGTCCATATGTGGACATTACACACAGCTGCGATGGTAATTTAGACACTTTCTACAAAGAGCTGCGATGGGAAGGTAACTATTTTTCCTTCCACGCCAGATGAAAATCTAGACTTCCTCTGAAACATGCTGAGTCAATGTGGAATAAGAAAAAAGGCACAATATACTGTCCAGACTTGCACAAGGGATTTCTTTGTCCTTGGGCAAGCAGAAGAGGGGACTGGCAGAAAGCAGTCCTCCTGCCCCATTTGTGCAGAGTCTGTATGTGTTTCAGACATGTGGATTGGGGGATGTACATTTGGACAGAGGTCAAGGACAGTTTGGAAAGAAAGGTGCTCCAAGAAAGAGACCACAGAATTAATAAAAGCTCCAACCCAAAACTGTGATTCTAGGGAAAATTTACTGTATGGAAAAATCCACTGCTCTCTACACGTCATGCACAAGATACACTTTGAGATTGAACTGCATCTTCTGGATTAAGTTTTGAACGTAACGTAATGTAATTCAAGGTGCTTGGGCTGGGTTGGTGAACTTGATTTGGGTATATTTCAAATCACAACCAGCACACTCAGGAATAATGACATTTTCATTTGGCAGCTGCTACTCAGCAGCTCCTCCAACACACAAAATACTGTCTTCCATCATATAGCACCTAAGACAGCACTACTTTGAACGAATATGTATGAGCAACATGGGTAAGGCCCCAAATCTAGCACCCTGAGTTAGAGTGTGTGTGTGTGTCTGTGTGTGCATTAACCTTGTGGAAGGGTTACACAAACTATCCTTTTGCATTCTTTTGCCTAAGAATGTGACAATCTTGTTATATTGAGTTGAGCAAAGAAACTGGGTCTTAACAAAGAGGAGTTGAAATGGGAAAAAAGAAGCAATCACTGAAAGTACTACCCTCTAAGAAGTTGCTAGAAAGCAGCAAGAAGGGATTCAAATAAACCTTAGGATTTATGATAAGGCTGCTGAGATTGACTGTGAGTGGACTACAGGGAAAATAGAACAGCTCAAACTGTCTCCTGCTAAATGAGCCACCAGTGGCACTGAACAACACAAAGTCACCCTCTCTCTACCATGCAAGGACTTTAACATATAAAGCATCATGTAAGAATACAACCTGAGAAAGGTCCTACCCATGCTGCAGCTTTCCTAGGACTCCGTCTTCAATAGCAGCCAATAGCTGATGCTTAAGGGAGTGTATAAGAACAGGACAAACACATGGCAATACTTGTGCAGAAAACCCACCCAGCCTCCAGTGATTTGTGGTTCAGCGACTTCCCTGGACTGTGCTCAGTGAGACAGTTCAGCCCTTCCTCCACCCAAGCACCTGCTCTCAGTTCCCTGAAGATGCGAGTAGATTTTTCTGTATTGGTTACACTTCATTCACCGTTTGACAGTATTTTTAATCAAAGCAACTGAGTGTCTCCCGTCATTTTTAATTAAAATTGAATGATTACAGCATGAGACAGCAGATGAGAAGCACCAGCATGCTGTCCTCCTGCCAGGTGGCTGGCTTCCTCATCTAAAATGGTGGCGATAACACACCATCTCTCCTGACATCCCACCTCATGAACTGGATGGACTCCCTGAAGAAGGGGGGAAGGCGACTAGCTGTTGCTGGAGACACAGATGGGATAACGGAACCCACAGAGGAAGGGAAATGACTTAAAGACTTTTCATCTGACAATTGTTTGGGCAGAGATTCAGGATACTAGATTTGGGCTATGGATTAGGGATATTGCTACACATCTTAAGAAAACAGAGGCAGAAGCCAGGAGTCTGATGGTTCCAAAATTCCAATGACTTAGACCCTGGTTGAGATGACACTAATGGCACAGCAAGGCAGGGGTGAACATATGTCAGGAGAAGAGGAACTCCCTAGTGTGATTTGCTGAACAGCCAACATGAGCAAATACTGTGGTGTTCCTAATCTTAAAAATCATGCTAGGCGTAATTACATATATCAGACATTTAGGAGCATTCTGATCTTATCGGAAGATCTGAGGAGCTCTTGAGGAGGCTGCATGCACTTGAGAAAGGAGTGTGCAGATTTTTTTGCCTTTAGAACAGCTAGATTCAAAGTGCCTTGGAGATTACCGATGAGGATTCCACAGCATGTCTTGGAAATTAACCATAGAATAGTGGGAAATACTTAAGGAACAGCTAGAATGACTAAAATTGAAACCCAGGCAGGTTTAAGAGTCAAAACAGGAAAACAGAACTCCACCAGACTCATGTGGCTGCAGAGGAATAGCACGTGTTTATAAAAATTACTCATATTCAGCTTATTAAAGATATCTACACAATAGGAGTAAACTGGAGATCTCCAAGAGAAGCCAGAGGTAATACCCAAAAGTAAAATCTATAGCCCTGAACATTGAATAACTTGTGCTTCAGGTGTTGCTGCAGCAGAGCCTATGGAGAAAAGCCAGCCACTAAAAAGGTTAGAGCTCAGCAGGGTTTAGTACCCAAGAAATAGTCAGGGAAACCAAAGATATCTCTGCTCATTTGTTTTGCTTATGAGTGTGTGCGCAGGAAGGAATATTGACCAAGAAAAGAGTCAAGCCAAGAGGCTAAGAAAAAACACAGAGCACACGCAGTGCTGGCAAATACATTATCAGCTCTGGTGAATTCACAGAAAGAGCCCAGTCCCACAGGGTGGGAAATGGCTCGGTTTCTACTGACATCTACTGATTACTCAGTTCAAGGTTCTCACTGTCTCTGGATCATATCCTACACAAAGCAAATGACTTGACACCTCAAAGGAAAGATCCTATATACTGACATCCAAGGAATACGGTCAGTCAGAATTAGGTGCTCAGCTCTCTTGAAACCTCTAACATGAGAGATTTCAGAACTGTAAGAAGGTCCTCTACTCTTACCCCACAGACATCCCCATAGCATCAGAGTCCCTTTTGGCAGTGCCTTCAGCAGTATGACTCTCCTCTGACTTGTTTTCATTCTCTTACTCTATTCTAAGGCAAGAAGCAAATGTACAAGATCAGCAACTATGCAAATGACTACAAATCTTCACTTCATATTCTCACATTCTTGGGTAACTAGGGGATTCTACATCGGGCAGAGGAAGACGTAAAAATGGACCACTGGTTTGAGGCAATATGGCATTTGTGATATCCTTGTCTTACAATAACTGTGCAGCCAACTCACTTGTGACCTTCTCCCGGTTCCTTGTACACTCAAGTGAAGTCTCCCCACTGCAGGCAACAGTCAGTGAAGAGACACGAGTGCATGGTCTCTGTGATCAGCATTGGACCCTGGCCTCCTGAATTTTTATAAACCTTAAAAACAGATGATTACATACAGACAAAGGAGATCATATAATTGAGTTTGAGACCAACAGGCATGCTTCCGAATAACCAGAGGATGTAACGTGAAAGCAGTCCGAAGATTCTTAGATAAAATTATGATGTATGGAGCTTATTTAGCCAAGTACCTTTTTACTAATCATTTTCCCCTATCTTAATTCAGGCTGATAATTTGCAATTACAGTTGTAAAGGGCTCCAAGTGAAAAGCCCTTTTATCAGATGTTTCTGCAGTTAGTCAAACTTCCAAGAGGGAATCAGATCCAGATGAAGGCACAGAAAAGTCCAAATCAATCAGCCTTTGACAAGAACTGCAGCCCTCCAGCAAATCCAAATAAAGCATCTTGATTTAGGAAGACATGAATGCAATTAACTGAAGAATCCACGTTCATTTATTTCCCTTTGTAAATATTGTTTATTTCCTTAACAGGTTACAAAAATGGTGACACACTGAAAACTCAACATCCCTAACCACTGGGCTAACAAGATCTAAATGATTCCAGGTCCCCCAAAGGGAAGTCAGCTATGCTCAGATACCCGTGTACTGATTGTCCCTGTCAGAGAAGTATTGGCTAACATTTGTTAACCCATAAAAACCACTGTCTGAAAGGGGCATTGAAAGTAAAAACCCTTGGCCCTCCGAAGTTTACATTTTTCCTATGTGAAGCATGCCAGCTCTTTGATTAGCAGCCAAGAAAACGGACTCCACTCCGTTCCAAGTCTTAAAAAATTGTATGAAACAAAACATTAGCGAAGTGATTTTTCCTTGTTTTAATGTGGTTTTCAACATTAGGTTTATTGTTTTGTGGTTTTCTGCATGGAGAGCATGTGCTCGCAATATGTTTATAATATTCTGGGTTTTTAAAGCTACAGGATACTCATTTTTAAAAAAAAGAAAATCCCACAGATTGAGAAAAACCCTAATTAAAAAACAGCTGATGTCTCCATCATCCTAAGCCCTCTGCAGAAAGTACACTAAAGGTTAAATAGATTCATTGTTTCTACCTGGTGAACCAAGTTCACTCTGAGACTATATTCCTGACATTATACATGTAAGAGAACCAGACCACTGCTACAGAGTTAGGGATGTTCATCTGTCTGCCTGCTCCACCCTTTCAGGACTTAGCTCTTTCACTGAGGTACGCACCCCATCAGCCCTTTCAACACAGGAGTGGTAGAAGTACTCTTTGGGGTTGGGATGACACAGCATGAAGGATGACCAGACCTGAGGGCAACTAAAGCAGTGGAAAAGTTTTGATTCCATGTATCTATGCTTGCTCCTGGTGTGGGCTTAATACAGTCAGACCCAAGGAAGGGAAGAATCTCAGCACATTGGCTACAGCTGCATTCAATGGTGTCAACAGTGTAAAACTCCACCCATGCCTAGTCACAGAGCAGAGAGCTGGGAACTTCTGAGGTGTAAATCAGAAGACTTGATCTGCGTGTTCAGTAAAAAATTGCCTAGTTCCCACCAGTAGTAAACATGATACAGAAAGATATAGGCTGAATACTGCTTGCATTTTCAGAGTAAATCTAGAAAAGGTCCCACATACAGATTCAAAATAAAATTTACAGATTTCCATGTATTTTCTCCGTCCACTACTAGCTGAGGTTACTCAGGACATCACCTAACCCAGCCTAAATACTGTCCCAAAATTTCAGAGTGGTACCAAAGAAACAACCATCAGCTGACTGCAAAACTCTGGGGCACAGACAGAATCAACCAATGGGCCACAAGAAGAAATGGGGCGGAGTGGGAGAAGGAAGAGCAAAAGCCAACAAATCCTGAAGTATTGACTCCAGTGATGAAAGGAGAACAGCCCATGGAGGAGCAGTTAGCTGGCCTTAACATGGCACCACGAAAGCCACCAAGAGGGAGTTCTGAACACAGAAAAATGCAAGGGAAGGAGAATGTTTGTCTATCAACTGGGCTCCAGATGGCCCCTGCCCCAGTCTAACCCAGATGGACCATCAACACACAACCTCGCTAAGCACCAAGTCATTTGTGGCAGTTTGTGAGTGCAGTGCCCTCAGCCTGTTTCCAACATCCACAAAAGGAGAGGTCTATGCTTAAGGTCATCTCCTAAAGCTGGACACCCAAAACTGACAGCACAAAGCTAGAGCAATGGATCTCACACACTAAACAAAGATAAAGACAATATAAAGTGGACACAGCATTGTATCCACTACATGGACTCAAAACTTGTGGAGCAACAGCCATCCCTCTCTGCAACATGAACAAACCAAGCACAACTTGAGGGTTCTTTGACATCCTTATGTCCCCTAAGCACTGATCTGAAATAAGCAGATGGGGAAAAAAAAACTGCTGACATGACTCTGTGTGCACAGTCACACACCCTTCCCTCACACCTCCCCCAGATAGCCTGGCTCCAAGGGCTAGTGTCAGAAGAGGAAAGCAGCATTTAATTTTATAATTTCTGCCTAAATGATTCACGAGGTACTTTGGAAAATTGCAAGAAAACACCCTATGAATCAGTCAGTGACAAAAATAAATTACATTAATCCATAGTAGTAATATGCTCAGAGTGCTAGAGTTTCAGTAGAAATGAGCTCATTTGTTAAGCTCCCTGCTCAAAGTATACTGGATGGCTTTGTGCCGTAACATCATCCCATAAGGCAAAGGCCCACTTTCCTGCTGGAAAAGACTAGGGTTTGCACACCAGATCTCTATCTTCCACTTTAGACATTGCAGAGTGGCATCCTATCATCCAGCTGCCTTCTATCGCCTCTTCTTTGTGCCAACACCAATCTCTCGCCTACTAATTGCGGCCTCCTTACATCGCAAACACTGAATTAGTCAGCTAGAAACAGGCCAAGATCCAAACCCCATATCCAAATGTAGTGGTCATGGCTACACAGGAAACTCGGTTACTTCAGGATGAGAAGAACCAAGCCACCACCTCTTAAGGTGAACTCTTCTAATTGCAAGTCAAAATTCAAGAGCGAGACAATCGTCACACCTGCCTTCATGAAAGCCAACAGCAGCCCGAGCCAAAATGATGTATGAACGTTCGAGGAACCTGGAGTCTGTAGTTTGGGGCTCTTTATACAAGCAGTGATCTAGAGCAAAGTGCTGAAACACTGATTCTCATGCAATATTGCTTTGCTCTGCTCCCCTTGTCCCAACAGCTGAGCCCAAGGAACACTGAGAAGCTATGAGTTGCAAACATAGCCATTCCTGTGGATATCATGGAGACATCCCAATCCACCAGAAATTTGCTTGAAATTACAAGGAGCGGGGGGAGAGAAAACAAAGACTTTGAAAATGATCATTAAGATGGAAAACATTTGTTTCCATGTCCTGCTCAACCACCTTTCTGTTCATTGGGAATGCCTTTCTGTACATCAAGTTGTTTTGAAGATACCTATTAGCAAATCCATTTCAATAAAATTATTTTCTAAGACTATTTACAAATTCCAGAGTTGTTATTTTCTATATTTTATAAGAAGAATTGAGGCACAAAGATGAGCAGACCTTTCCAGCACTATGCAGAATGTCAGCAGCAGGACTGGGAAATGAATCCAACGGATCTTGACACTGAGTTCACTGCCTTTACCCTTCCTATCCGTCCTTCCATTTAAATAAGACTTTCTGTGAAACAACTGGTACCTGTAAGAAATAACACTGGCAACCTGAATACAAGTGCTGCTTCCAACTCCTCTCAAGCATGCATGACTTGACATTGATCGAGAGACTTGCACCTTTATTTCCAACAACAGCTTCATTTTAAAGAGCTGCTGGAAAATTCATGATCAGGTCTATGAAAAATTACAATAACTACCATGAACACATTCGCAGATGAAATGATGTCTCAGGACAATTTCACAGTTCTTCCCTTTGTCCTGACCCCGCGCCAGAAACGGTGCAGCCCATGTGCGTTTCTGCTACATGTTCTCTATCTGCTGCAGCTGGGTAAGCACAGGATGACCTGAATTTTTCCCCTCTGGTTTGATGTGGGGATCATCACAATCTAATCACATAAAAAAAAAATCCTCCTTTCAGGTATCTAATTTCTGATGCTCTGGGTATTCTATAGTTACTGCTGCAATAAAATCTGGTTTTAGAATAGCAGACAACTGAACTCAGAAAAGAATACACACAAATAAGTGGTCATACAATGCTCTTTTGTGAAGGCTGACTTGCAATTTTTAAAAATAATGCTGCTTTATGAACTGTTTGGGACAGCATACCATAAACTAGGATTGGCTCCCCATCTCCCCAGCGTCTTCATAGCATCATGTCTGTATTAGAGCAAAGAACAAGAGCCCAGGTGCAATCTATATGGTACACAGACTTCACAATCCTCCCCCATCCCACACACAACCAGACTGAACTTGCAAACTTTGTCTCATAATGCAGATAACATCATTTCAATAAGAAAAATAAAATGCTTCAAGCAATAATTTAGACCCCCTCACATTGTTAAAATGTAGAATTTTAGAAAGCATTCCCATTTCCACATTTCTTATATTGCACAGGTTTAGAATTTGTTCCCCTCTAAAAGGTGGTTAGCTCTAGTTAACAGCTTCTAGCCTGCTTCGCTGAACTAGCTCTTAACGTACCAGCAAAATGTGGGAGCGCTTGGGATGTAAAGGATACAATGTTTTGTATTACATTCACACTTTTTGGTTGAGAAAAAACATTTCTCTTGGTCAAACATTTGTCAGAGAAAAAAAATGTTCTATTAAATCCAAGTTTGAGAGAAATGTTGCGTGATATGTTTTTGAGAACATAACCCCTAAATTTGGGATGAAATTTGACCTTAGATTGTTCCTTTATGTCTGCATTTTATTTTGACTGTGGGTACTATATTTCCCATTTTGCTGGGTAGTATTTTTTAGATGGCTTTTTAAAATGTTGCTCAACTTCAGACATATAAATTCCAAAGCAGAATACTGCCATTTTTCAGTAATGAAGTTTTATATATAATGACCAGGTTTACTATTTTATAACAACTTTTGTAATTTGTTAAAGCCATATTGTATGTAACAGCAGTGGTTAAAAGCCTGTGATCCTGAGACCACTAGAGGTCCATAGAGCTGTTTCTGCTAAAGCAGTGAAGAATAAAAACTATTGTTTAAATTGTGCATTCTTCTGACCTTGAAAGTTTCAAGTGTCACAACCCTCACTTCAACAGTTGAACTTTTTTGCGCGCATCTGGATGGCTGGATTGTTGCGCACCAAGTTTTCAAAAGCCTCTTCCTTTTTTGGATATTGCTATACATTCAACCATGAACAAGTTTGCAGATGACACCTAGGGCAATAAACACTGAGAAAGACCAAGCAAACTGCAAAGCAACCTGCAGATATTACAAAAGGCAACTGAGCCAGATTTCTTTGGTCACTAGCTGAGCAAAATTTCTGTCGAAGTGAATGGAAATTTTGCACTATTTGGTACCAAAATGTTCAAGTCACTAAGATGAGAATTGATGCTAATATCCATAAAACACCTAACCCAAGAAAGCAAAAATAAACAGCTCAAAGACAAAACAGAATGGAAGTAATCATTAGAGAACCATAGCCACTTCACTAAAGAGATCTCTTTTTTTGTCCAGTCTCCTTCATAACCTCCTGCTGTTACTGTAATGTAACCAAGCTCCCGAGTTTCGCATGGAAGAGGTGACGGGCTGTTACGGGGGAGGAGAGCTATTCCCCAAAGGATATTTCAAGCTAAGCCCATATTACAAAGAGGAACTGAGCCTCCCTGGATAACACTGGGCATTTAAAGAACACGTCAAACATTTTGTTTCAAAACAGACCCTTCACTGTTATTACAGGCACAGCTGACAAAAATCCTCAGAGGCAAACCCAGGGAACTGATGACTCTGGGGCTCATATTTCCCTATTTTGCAGGGTGTTTGCAGGACAGGATTCTCCAGTTTCTCAAAGATTCTTCTCCCACGGTGTCCTTCCCACCTAGAGCCCTAACCCAGGGTTGAAGTTGTCCCGGGGGGTTGCTGTGAATGGGGTTACACAATGTCACAAATCACACACTGCCTCCAGGTGCAGAACAAATAGCAGGAGGACACAAACTCCTCTGAAACGAAGATCTTGCTGTCGAACAAGACTGCCTCTTCCCTAGCAATGGAGAAAGCAGAAAGAGAAAGGAGAACTAGACTGCAGGAAGAAGGTTCCCTGTTCTCTGAACATGCATGACAGTCCATCAGCTGTAATGCTGCCATGCAAAAGATAAACCAGAGGTATGGCACGAACTCATGCACAGCTTTAAGCTGGTGTAAAGAAGATTAAATAGATTTGAATGGTATGGGGCAAAAGACATGATACAGGGTAAAAGTGAAAGATGACACACATACACACAGATTCCTTCTTACTCTCCCCCTCTGATGCCCTTCTGGCATCAAATACACCCTTGAGATTCTAATTCCCTTTTTTCTTACTGAAACTTTATCCAGTTACTGGAATATTGCCTATATAATAATATCTGAGTTTGGAGTCAAAAATACTCTGATAAACCACATGAGCCTGTCAGTCACCAAGCAAAAAAAAAAACCCCAAAACAAAAAACAACCAAAACCACAACAAACAATGAACTATCACTACAGAAGAGTTAATTATCTCCTTCTTTAGTAAGAAACCAGGAGCTGCATCGGCTGTAAAGCAGCTACAGGCAACGCATTAGTCTCATGTCTTCAACAGCTCTTTAGTCCCCGTTATAATTAAAGGGAAGGTATTACAGTTTGCCTTCAAACATAACTTTTCCACAGGTATGCTTTTACTGGTGTTCTGATGTTTAGAAGCAGGCATGCAACTTCTCCTGGGCAACGTGCCCTAGGTGACCCTGCTTGAGCAGGGGGGTTGGACTAGCTGATCTCCAGAGGTCTCTTCCAACCTCAACCATTCTGTGAATCTGTGAAATATTCTGCTGCATTTTATGAAATCAGCAATATTGCTTGCCAATGCAAAGATCACAAAACTGTCCTAGAGCATGAAAATTGAAAAGGAAACAACGTAAATAAAGAAAATAGCTGATCCCTTGCAGGCTTCCCACACAACTTTTCTTGAGGGAAGCGAAAAGCAGTGCTTACTGCAAGGTCTGGCTAAAGCAGACAGGAATATTTTTCATTGTCCAACTGAGAAACTCAAGTGGCAGCAAGCAAAACAGTGAAAATGCAATTGTTTAAAAAACAAGCCTCCTCCCTGTGTTACAAAATAACCTTGGATTCTTAAAAGCAGAGAAGATTTTTTTTTTTAAAAAAATACATTGTTTCTCATTTGACACCATCCCTTAAAACAAAAGGCAAAAAAAACCCTCCTCATCTGCTATCTATATGCTAACCTACAGCTTCAGTAATGTCTGCTTGATAAAGCTGCTCTTTCCAAGGTAGAGGTTAATGACAACGTCTGAAATGTGGTAATCGAACAATCTAAAAGTTTGGCTTAGTATATGAAGGATAAATGGCAGGAAACTGGAGGAAGAGGAGTTTTAGCCAAAACTGGATGACTGAAGACCAAAAATACTACCGTAAATAATTCACAAAGGAACACAGCCAGGGTATAACTATGTAAAAGCTTAGATCTTTTGCAGGATAATAAATTAAACGGAGATGTCTCTGATAGCATGAACAGCACAGCACAGGTCACTAATTGTGAGTGTTTGCACAGAGGCTGAGCACTGAAACACAAGCATATGGTTGGACGGGTGGTCTGATGACTACAGAAAGGTCTCAGTTTCTATTCCCAGCTCTACGACCAGTATCTTTGGCAGACCCTAAAAAGTCTCTTAATTTATCTGTGTCTTATTCATTGAAAAGATAGACAGATTGAAACTTGTGTTCTTCACCTTACTGTCTGGGACGTTAGCAGGCTTAATATTTGGAGAAGTTTTGAGAGCCATAAAATCCTCCCAAATTTTCAATATAGTTTGATTTTTCCAAACGAAAAAAGAAAAAAAGAAAAAAGCAAGCATGCTGATTCAAGGATCTAGGCCACTCGACAAACCGCAAAACACAAATCATGCAATAAAACTCAGCCGCGCAGGCAGCTAACTCCAAGCGATTAAATCAACTAGCCAGACAACAGAAAAACACCCCTGCTCTCCCCAGAGGCTCTCGCTCCTCCCTCCCAAAGCCCAAGATGTTGCATCTATCTTGAATTGTGCCAAACACAATTAAGATAATGCTACTCCAGATCAAGGTAGGGGATAAATTCTAATGTCGAGGGCCTGAAGAGAAAGCACTATGCCAGCAATCTATTTTCAAAATGAGATGGCCTTCAGTATAGCTATAACTAATTAACCCAGGAAGGACATAATATTGATCCCCAGGTGACAATTAAGCAGTGAACCTGTCTATACACACACACACACACACACACAAGGTCTCGCATCAACTACAACACACCCATGCAGCCCCTTACCTTCGCTGTGCTGTCACAACACCAAAACTCATCTTTCTTCAAGATGTTATTGCCAAATACCAGAGAGACAAACCCAGCTTTGCAGCAGCATGACACAGCCATCCCAGCTATGCCGGTGTTGGTGTTACCTCCACAAGAGCCCAAATTCAAAGCAAGTATGGAAACTGTGTAGATGCCCCAACAGCAGAATAAGCCAAAAATTGGCTGGGCACCTGGATGCAAAATAACAAAAGATTAACTTACTGCAACCTACCAAGCTCCTTGCTCACCAGCTGAAGTTATATTAAATCAACCTGAGGGAATGCACACAAACAGTTAAACCAATATATTGTACTTTGTGTTTGCACCAAAAGAGAGGGTACCAAAAGCCAACTACTGTGGCTAAACTGATGACTCATTAAGCTGCAGTGACAACAACAGATGCTCATCCATACTCCTAAGGTAATCCAAAATAAACATATCTACATGGGACTTACACTAGGTTAAATGTACAGATTATCAAAGCCATTTCAAATTAAGTATCTGCACGTGGATAATACGTAAATCTGCAAAGGGGACAAGCAGCTTAGGTTTCTTGTCTCCTGCTAGGACAGCAGCTATTGATCACCATAAGCTGATGTGTCCAAGCAACATAAATTGCAAAGTTACCTGCATTGAGGATTACACACATTTATTAGATTTCTAAGTGTATTGCTAGAATCTCTGTAAGTGGCCTTATAAATAGCCGTATCCCCCCCAAACAGCATAAGCAAATAAGCAAGGAAGAACCCTTGTCTCTGTGATTAATGCATGAGAAAAAAGCAGGTCTGCTAACTCTTCCAACAGTCTTAAACTGGGTTAGGTACGCTGGTACAAACAGGGATATAAATACCTTTCTGTCTCACTACAAGTCAACAGACAGTATAGTCTGAAATTAGAGGCCAGTTTAACCCAGGATCTCTACCGTTTTAAGACTTCATGTGCTTGACTCCCATGAGTTTTAATAGCTGCCTTGCGAGCACACCTGCTCCATACTCAGCTCTGAAATAGCAGGAAGGGACACAGATGGGGACTTGCTCTAGAGAACAAGGTCCACTGGAAGTTATAGACCCCAAAGCGCATCATTATGAAGCAACCTTTCCCTTTCTATCACGTGCTAAGAGATTAAGGGGAAAACTTCCATTCACATCTTGGCCGGAGTAATTAATCCCATGAAAAAAACCTCTGTGCACAAGACACGAATGCAGTCCAAAAGGAGGTAATTAAAGACTTTTTTTAGAATCACGGCAATTAAAGCGACAAGACAGGGTACTAACACAATTCAGATATTCACGTGCAATGCACAGTATAAAGACACAGATTAGGTAGAGGGTGAGGAAGGGATTGCACAGAGAATAGGCCTTGATCTAAGTTTATTGGGGTTGCAGAGGAGTAACTGAGAGTACAATTTTGCCTTAAGATTGTTTTGTATACAAGGATAACTTGAGAAGGAGAAGTCAAAGGAAGTTTTAAGGAAGCTTTTTTCCTTTTTCCTTCCTCTTTGCATCTGTTAGACCATACTGAGACTTTCCAGTATAAAACGGTTAGCAGGTCCAGTTTACAGGGGGATACTTTTTGGAGGGGGGAGAAGAGCAAATAAATAAATAAGAGGAAGAGTTACATCTGATCACTCAACCTGGAAATTATTGTGTTTGCACAGTCCCATTTCAAACCTAATTGTTATAAAAGCTTTGGAGAACATTATTTTCAAAATGAAATCTTCTCTGTCAAAACTTTCATTAATAAGTTATATTTCTTAGTAGGTATCACTTTACATAGAGTGCCCAGAGATCTTGCAATGTGGAATGGATTCTTTCTAGATGAAGTACAGTATATAGTTTTAGGATTGTGGTAACTTAACATTTTACTTATGTTTTTGAACCAGAAAGGTTCTCAAACTTTATACACATACCTGAGAAACATACTTCTCTTGGGCAAACTTGCTAACAGCTTTCTTTGGGGCTGTGAACTCCAAAGAGGAGACAGTACATACAGAAGTTGGCAAAATAATAGGAGGAGAAAAGAAAAGAAGAAAAGGGGAGTGGGGGAAGATTTACCATATAAAAGATCACACAGTCACTACCCAAAAAGTTATATGGCAATTCACATTCATAAGAGCATTAATAAAAATATATATATTTATCAGAAGTTATCCTCTAAAACATACTGTAATGCCATAAAAGAATCCAGGCATCCATCAGGGATGGAGAAACATTATGAGAACAACCACGTGCAGTAAACAAGTGGTGGCAGTAATTAGCTCATTCGTCTTACTCCAATCACCGGTGCTAACGAGACCGGGGAGAGCTGCCCAGACAAGAATTTTGGTTTCAAAGACAATCTCGAATCACCAACATTGGGTTGTTTGTGCCACAGATGGAAACAAACACTGATGTTGCAGAGTTTCCAGCAACAGGGAACCGTCCACAGCGACACCCTCCCATCAGCCCAGCCGTGCCCGCCCCATGGCTCCGCGGGCAGTGGAGGAATCGGGCACTCGGCCGACCGGCGCTTGTCCGGCCGCCCCGCTCGCCGGCTGCCTCGCCACCAGTTTGATGGCTCACCACCCACTAGCGCAGCTGGCCACGGAGGCCTCGAGAGATCAAGTGGCTGGAGGACCAGTCACCAACATCGCTTTTGCCTGTCTGGTTCCTGTCAAGAGTTTTGACAAATCTCCCACAACAACAAAACAAGGAGAGTCCATGGAATCAGTATTTTCTTCCAGAAAACAGTCCTGTTGAGAAATTCCTGACCAACTCTAGATGTAAGACAAATTGGGGAATGCTTGCAAATATTTCTAGCCCACATATAAATCTACAGTCTCCAGAAAAAGGCCAGATCCTATCCAACATGACAGCCATAAAATTCCCATGAACCAGAACAAGTTCATCCAGTGGCACAAATGCAGCCAAGAGCGAAATGCAGTTATTAAGTTGCATTTTTAAGCGGTGCTGTAGTCAGGACTGCTAAGTTCCCCTGCCTGGTGCACATCAGACAGCATTAGAGCAAAGCATAGGAAAAGCTGGGGCAGAAAGCTCTCAGCTGCAGAGGTCAAGATGCTGCACAAACACCAAGAAGATAGGAGGGGAATGAGCAGCGCTGGCATTTAGACTCAGGACACGGTCTTTTATCAAAGAGGATGCTTCTGCAGAGTTTCTTAAAGCTTTTCATCCGTAACCAAGAGAAGGAGACATTCCCTTCTGTTTCATCACCAAAAGGCTCTATTTTCTACAAGGAGATCTCTTTACTTCATGAAAAGGGAAGACTGCTAGAGATTTCCCTGCTGACAATGTACTTTAACACCTTGAATATGGAATAAATAGCCAAGTATTCCTCTGAAACTCAATACACACAGGTTTTATGCACAAACAATAGTGATTTCTATCTATAATGCACCTGCATACTGGAAAGGGACCAGAACCTTTCATGTCCTTGACATCTTGCGAGGTCATGAATGCCTACTTATCCCAATGCAAGAAGTGCATCTGTGCATATGTGGACAAGTAAATGAAATACCCACACCAAAAAAGAGCCTACTATATGCCTGAATTTGAAAAGCCTTCTTTATGAATCCATAAGGTTGCCTTAAAGTATATCGTAAAGTATGGAGTAGGCAGGTTTGCTTTGGATCAAGAAGTTGATCTCTGTCCCAGGGGCACCAAACTGTGCAGTAGTTGCTATGGTACTGCAAGTATTTTTGTTTGTTAAAACAGTAGATTAAATAGTCACATAAAATGATTAGACTGCATGTTGGATCATTCCTTGGGAAGGCTTAAGTTACAAACTGGCTTTCTGGGGAAATTATTTAAGCTTTTCACTCATAAAAAAATGTTTTTTGAATCGTAGGCTGGTGTGTTTAAGAGACTCCATTCTCTACTCTGATTTAAACTTATTATACTGCCTTGCCTGTACAAGTAAGAAGCCACTTTTATATCTCTGAAAAACGTTGTTGCATCTGTTGGCTTCGTGCAGTAAGCTCTGTAATAGCTCCGGTATTATCGTTACTATCACTAATGGTCAGGGTCTTGGATTACAATTCTTTTGCAAGATGGATGGATATCTTGCCTTGGGTCATAACAGTGCTGCAGTAGAAATCAAGGATGAAGTGTTAGTCTGGGTTGCCAGACAGAACAACAGATTCCCTTAAAAGGCTGGGTGCATATATATTGTCTCCAAAATAAGCCTCTATGATTACTTAAATTATTGGGGAATATAAAAACTTACATTGTTGCCTATTTCATCTACCTGCCTTCACATTTCTATTGCACTCACTTCATGAGATCCAGACACTACTATGAGAGAGACCCCAAAATAAGCCTAAATATTCCGTGGTTGATGAACAGGCCTTGGAATAACTATTCACATGATTTTAAGGGCTCGGGAGCAGATGGTCACCTAGTGTAAGCCCGCACAAAAGCCAGTGACAGCTTTGACAATTGCACAGTTGGAGAATCTGTCCCCTGACTCCTGCTGTCCATGATTTACACCCCTCTTCAAGGGCCTGTTAGGCTGCTGAATTGCCACTCTAGACTGGCAAAGCAGTGCCAGATTAACAAACATTTGTTGCATCTTACCAGTAAAGAAGACCCAATTAACTTCTGAAACCGTAACAGCTCCGTTCCTTCTGCTGCCTGGCACCAGGAGGTGATTTTGGAACTTACAGCCAGTCAGCATTAGAGATCCCAGGCTGATGCAATAAAAGTGAACCAAACATATAAATATCAACAGCGATAATTCTGGTTGCTGAACAAAGATGCCTAATTTCATTCAGAGGACTCCATGGGTTTTTATTTTCTCTAAAGAAAGATCGAGCTAAGCAAAATAATATTAACATTAAGCAAGTACAGCTGCAGATATTAGATAAGAGCAGTTCTGAGGATAATATTTGGCATATAACACAGTTTCATTTGTTTTTCCTGTACCCCCATAAATGATGACAGAACTCTCTTCTCTGCAAGAGTTCCCACAACCAAAGGCATTGATCACTGGAGCTTCCAAAAGAAAGGCAAGAGCAGCCAATACTGGCTCCAAAGAAAACAAAATATGTACCAAACTTGCAAGAAAGAAGTCATAAAATTCCCAAAAATGCCAGTAGGACTGAAGCAGATCAACTGCAGACAGACCTGGAAAGTTTACTGCTGAGTTCCCTTCTCAAACACTGGTGTAACAAACCAGACACTGAACAGCTAAAGTTACAGAACCAAATATTCAGTTCTCTAGGCAGGAGGAGTCGAGAATAGCTTATGAATTTATCACACTTAGCAAACGCAAATAAAAATGCCTGCTCAACATAAGCTAAAGCTTTTTGCATTGCCTGAGAAATTTGGGTTCACAGTCACCATTCAAACCCGCAGTCCCTGCTGTAGCTTTGCCAACATCCTCCTGGGGTTATTAATTTGGAGTAACCTCAAATTGCCATTTCTTTGGGATGAACACCATCTCACTCTAATTCAATACTCCCTATATAGCCTCCCCCGGAGAGCAGGGCTGTTCCAGATGACTGCACGGATGTGAAAAATAAACTTGAGAATGGGAACACCCATATTTAGAGAGGACAAGACTCACAAGAGTCTAACAAGAAATGTTCAGAATAAGTTTCCAACAGATATTTGCAGGACATCTTTGTCTCCCATAGAGAAAGGGCCATCGTGAAAGTCTTGGAGCCAGATTTATACAGTCAGCTTCACAATAAAATTTCTTTGGAAAAAACTCACTTTACAAACATTATTTTATCCTTACAGCAACAATCCAGGATAGGCAATTGGTTGCAACATTCCCATTTTGCGGATGAAGAAACTTACAGACAAAGATGAAAGTCAACATTTTCTAGTGTGGAAAATTAGTCCGGAAATTGCAGACTTTGCTAAGACATCCCATGTGAAGACACCCAATGTCAGCAGCAGGGCAATGGTATTTGCTGGTGGTTTTTAAGGCTCTCCCTCCCCCAAACCACCAATGGAAGCCAGTGGAAGCTGCCTGGATTTGGCAACTCTCAAATCAGACATCCAAAAAATTACAAACTGCTTTTGAAGAGCTGACCCAAGTAATTTGGTCCACATCACATGCAGCAAGCGGGTTGCAGAGCCACAGAACAGAACTCGGGAACCTCCCTTTCATATTTTGCTAACAGTGCTGGACCACAGTACATCCAAAAATATACAAGCTATCTCTTTGGTTGCCTTCTGAGGAATTCTGAAAGCAGGCAGTAATTTTAAGCTTGATTTCAAGTTTCAGTGTCTAACTGGACCATTTCTCTCTTCTTCCATTTTTCTTTTTGAAAAATGGATACCTTCACTTATTTTTAATCCTATTCATCTCTCAAAGCTGCCAAAAATCAAACCCGGTTCACATCAGACAGCAGTTTACTTCCTTGGGGCGGACCAGCAACCCAGCTAAAACACTTTGCACTATACATTGCCTCCCGACTTTCAAAGCCATTCAGGCTACCACTAGGCAAGAGCTGAAAGTCTCCCTTTCCGAGATTGATGGAGCTGGAGGTGCAATCAGCCCTCCTCGATATCAATCAGACCTGGACGCTCACTCGGAGGCAGCCTCGTCCGGGAGCCTGCAGGAAGAACAACACAGCAGTTATTTTATTTACAACCTGCTGACAACGGAGTGGAAGTTGATAGAATCTGCAGGAAGAGAGTGGCTCCCCGTCTGTCAGCACCAAATGGCAGGCTACCGGGCTCATGTATCCGGCCTCGTCCAAGCGGAGGCACTCTTTAACTCTTTCTTTCTCAAACAGCCCAGGATTTACAGGGGTGCTACAGGTCTCCGCTGTGTTTTGATTTATGCTACTTCTATAGCAATGCTCTCCCACCGCTCTCAGCTGAGTTGCTTCTGATCTAGAGCAGTGAGAACACATCAGGCCCCCTCACACTTACATATTTATTGTATGCGTGTGTTCACTGGACAGATAGTATATCTTCGTATTTTATGCAGTGCCAAGGATCAGTACAGAGTACATTTGAACAACTTGATTGTGCTCAGGTAGAAGAAATAAATTAACGCTACATTTCAAAACAAAGGGCTTCTTTACACAGCGACGCTCTGAAATACTGACCTGCATTAACTATAATATTTGAGCTTAAAAAGTGAACTAGCTAAACCACACTGAACCCTACGCAGACATTTATTCAGAGTGTAAGTGCAGGTGCCAAATGGCATCAGAAGTCCTGTGCCAGGGGACCTTCCTGGGGAAGGGATCTGGGGCAATTTCTGCCTCAAACAGAAGTGAACCCAACAATTTCGATGCAGTTCACTTCGATTTCTATTGGCATGAAAAAAATCCCAGTGCAGCCTCCAGTACGACCTATCCTATGCTTCTGCTGCATCCAACACAATGCAAGAGATGCAAAAAGCCTCTTGCAAAAAATAGCTCTTAATGTTTAATCAAACTTTCCCAAATCACAGAACGGTTTGGTCAGATTTGAGCCTTAAGCAAAGATACGAGAAGCTCTTTTGTTAAGTCTGCTTTGGCATTCTCAGGATGGTGAATCAGAGCAAACAGACAAACTTGCCCCTGATTCATGGATCTTGTGTTAAATCTGCTGTAACCAATGACACCACGCTGGCTCACGCTGAAAAGATACGCTACCCTGTGGAGGACATGCGATCACAAGCTGAAAATAACATTGCGAATCAGCTGAACCCAGAGAGATTAAAGCTCCACACGCCATTGGAAGAAAAAGCCTTTAAAGCATTTATGGAGCAAACAAACTTTCCACTGGACAGCTGCTTCTTTGCTTGAGAAGAATATATATTTGTTACTAATAGGAATTATATCATGTTTCCTTTCTACTTCCTAAAACATACATAATAATATTTTGGCCCAAAGACGTATTACTCATGGGTCTTTTTCTTCACTGGAATATTTACTTCAAACCTGCAACTTTTAATGTCGGCTGTGTTTTTCTAAGTAATTCACCAGAAGGGGGTCCAAGTCCCCGCTTCTCCTGCTAGTAAGAAAAATGTCATTGTCAACTTCTACGTAAATTGGTGCAAATCACAAGTCATACCACTGAAACACCCGGGCTGGACTTTTCCTTTCACATCAGAGCTAGAAAAAAGTGGGGAATAAAAAAATAAAAAAATTAAAAAAAATACACACACACTGTATATAATCTTCCTTTAAAAAAAGGACAAAACAGCTGGTGTTAAACTGGAGGTAGCGGAGCACCGAGGCCAGAAGAACTAAATGTAGCATCAGTAACCAGAGAAAACATTACTAACAGTGCAGTGTTCAAAGAGTTGGAAACCTGCTACCAAAAACTACTGCACAGGCCCACGGATGAGTAGGGCACAGGCTGCGAGAGCATCTTCAAGGAGAGCCAAGGCGCGGGGCGGGGGGGGACCGCAATAAAACAGGCCCTCGCTGCTAGCAGACCTCTGCTACCTGCTGGCCCAGCTCCCTCCCCAGCCCAGCACCGGGACATTTTGGGGCATGGCACGGATGGAGCAGAGCACCTATGGGTGTAAGTGAGGGCTCCCGGCCAACTTGCAGAGGTTCTGGCCAGGAAAAGTGCAGACTGGCTCCCTCTAACCATGCATGAGCTGCAACGTAGCCCATGTGAACGGCCCGGCACCTAACTGCTGGGACACGTAGTCCAGCCCCCGATAGGTTACACACCAGGAGGCTAAATGTTAAATTTCAGCCAGGTAACTCTACCATGTCCCACGTGCCCTGGAGCAGACGCATACCCGAAGCACGAGGATTAGCACCTTCCTGCAGTGAAGACACAGAGCGAGATGAGCCCGTTGGCATCGTGCACCCTTAAGACTGGTCCCTACAGAGCTCCCCAAGGCCACACACTTCCTTCCGGCCTCTCGGTCCGTTTCTGAGCCCAATTTCTCTCCTTTGGCAGGTCACAGGAGCAGATGCAGGGGGCTGGGATTGGATCTAAGGGGTTTCGTTGTCAGAAGCTACGTTAAAGTCCAGGGGAATATTTTTCTCTCACCCTCCTGAGGTCACAGGGGCTGTTTTCTTGCTCTGTGTTATGTCAGAGTATTTTATAGCAAGAAATGGTGGAAACAAATACCATCAATCTGGCCCTGCCATTCCTCCCCCACTCTCCACACAAGAAAATCCCTCAATCGCTACAAAACAAGCTGAAGCTTATGCCAAGCCTAACAGAGCTCACACAGGCATTGTTATCTTTTAAAATGACACCTTCAATTTAATTATTTCAGAGATTAAATCATCTCCAAACTGTTAAGCAAAATAACTCGGTGGTGCCAAAACACTGCATCACACCCCGACCTCTCTTTTTTGCTAACCCCCTTTAAACCTCCTCTATGTCTAGATATACCGAATGGCAGAAGCACGCAGATCTGCAGTCGTGCCTGGCCTCCCCAAAGCCAATCCCTGCTCATACTGCACACCGACTTTCATATCCAGCTCAAGTCTGATCTCTGCTTCACTGCTGTAAATTCAGAGCAGGTCCATGGGCTTCAGGGGCACGAAGGAGCCACATTTAACACACTGGACCATGGGAAGTGCAAGGATAATAGTACCTGAAAGTGCATCAGCTGCATTTGAGAGGGTACAACAGAAGGGGGGGGGGGAAGAGATCAATCTTTAGATAAAGCTGTTTAAGGCATTTTATAAGTCTCAGCTTTGGTTGCTTTGCCTACCCTTCCCACCACACAACTTGCTCTTCTGCTCCCTCATTGCAGGTTGCATTTGCCTGTACAACTCTGTACCAGACTGGCACAGGTTAGGCTTAGTTACACACATCCTTCTTAACCACTGTCCCCAGTCTTACAACGGTCTGGGAAGGTCTGGGAAGCTATGCCACCAGTGACGCTGGAGCCCACTGGTTCAGAGACCACTATGGAAGCAGCACGTTCCTAGCACTCGTTGAATTTGGGGCATTGAGTGCATAGTCAAAAAAAAGCATTTCCCTCCCTCCCACAGATACATACTTCTGCAGTGACACAGAGAGCTGGACTGAGTGACCTGCAGCCGACACTGCCACCCCAGAGCAAGGACAAAGGCAACGTCTTTGTCCCATTGCACAGCTCCAGTGCAGGGCAAGTACTTGGCTGAGAAGGAATGATCATTCCAGCCAAGCCTGTCTGAGCTAGAGCTCTTTACCGTATGAAGGCACATAGAGGAATGAATGAACTCACTGAAAGGACAAGGAGATGGTTACAACTCTCTGCCCACAGAGGCAAATAGACCAGCCCCATCATTCAAAAATGTGCCATTTCTGTTCTAGTAAAAGAAAGCACAATTTATGGATTGAGAAGAGAATTGCTGGACTGAGAAGCATCTGTATCTCCTGCTGACTGCCTCTTTGATAACCACAGGCAAGTCCCTCGAGGGATGCTGTGTCCCTCGCTGTCCCAGCCTGTACAGCATGCACAGAATGCTGGGGCTTGCGTTTCTGCCTCCTCTGCGCGCAGACACACATCCCTCCTCCTAAAGTCAGCAGAGATCTCTAAAATTTTATGGTGGTAGGACAAAGTGGGGCCATCTGATCCCTCAACAGCAACTTACCTGCATCAGACACCAGCCATCAAGAAACTGCCAACAGGAACTACCAGGGAGAATGAATTTTTGAAAGAAGCTGGGATTAGACGCCTCCAAAGGAAAGCATAAACTTTCCCAAATCAGAGATTTACAGGCAAAACTTCTCCTTGGAAAAGGTTCTTTTCAAGCACAGTGATCTATCTGCTAGCATGTGCTCTGGAGCAGGTAGGTTTATCTGCGCTGATGCACCCAGAGCTGTTATCACTAGCAGGAAAATGTTCTGAACATCTCAGGGGTTCATCCCTGAACCATGCAGAGATTTTGGGTTTGCTGGTGCCCTGTGACAATGAGTTCCTGAGACTGTTCACATGCAAAAACACAGACCTACAGCTGCTTTAATTTTGTAGTCTTCTAAATTAAAGCAGGGAGTAAGATCTTTGGGCTGGGGACTCAGTTCTGCGTTTATAGCACAATGCAGGCCCCGGCTGTTATTCACAAAACAAATAACCCTGCTTTGTCCTCTCCTTCTCCATTATTCCCACCCCCTGACAAGAAAACTAATTGCTTGACTGGCGTCTGTGCTGTTTGTTATTTCATATTCCATTATATCTCTCCTTACAGAAGAATGGTGCTGAGCTGTTTGGAGAGGGGTAAGAGCTTGTCATTTCTACAACAGCTTGCCTTTTAAAAAGTCTTAACATTCAGTTCCCTGGAGACCTGGAAACAAGAGATCCTGGCACAGGAGACTTGTGTGCTAATGGCATAACACAGTATTGGATTTAACTGAACTATGGCCTTGTGAATGCAAATGCCTCCAAGCGGGAGGCAGCCGATGGGGGGTGGGGGGGCAGAGAGGGTGTAGAGGAGCAAAACTCAATGTCAAGCCTAAGAACTCACCCGTCTGAGTTATCAGGCTGCTCTGAGTCAGCAATTTATTTTATTAACATTATTCCCCCTGGTCTTACATCTTGGTTACCCCAGCAACCCATTCACAAACTCTATGTACTGTTCGTGTGCTTAAAACTAGCACATACTAAAGAAAAAGTTCTGATAAAGCAAGGAGTTCAGCTGTGCAGCTAATGTCCTCTCCTTTCCTCAAGCATCAAGATTGACACATCAAAACCCAGATACGTACCAGACATAACGGGGTACAAAACAAGGAAGCTGGGACAGCGCAAGGTAAATTGTCTGCTGTGAGATCCAGTGATGAAAGAAAAAAAAAAGCAATAAAAAAAAGGAAGAAAACATTCTATTTTGCCAAAATATTTGCTCTTCAGAATGTTTCCACAGATTTCGAACACAACGGTTGGTCTAACCTAAAACTCGAAGGTCCTGCTCATGCTGGTTTTTTTCTCCCTGCAGAACCCAGCTTGAAATCTTGTTTCACTGGTCCAAACTATTAATACAGTGTCCTACTCTCTGCCACTGCACAGTTGAATGTTTGACACATGCCAAAGCTGACATTTAAATAAGGCAGTGATGAGGGTACTTAGGACTGAGTTTCCATCGTTCTGGGTAGGATTTTAAATCATGACTAAGAGAAAAGCAGAAGTAAAAGATTCCTGTTGAAGCCACCAGGCAAGCAGCCACTGCCTGCTTCTCCCCACCTGATCACACCACAAACAAAATACCACCAACCTCCCTGACTTTCAGCAGGGCTTGTGTCCCTGGCTCCTCATCATCTGTGAATGTCATCTGTCTCTCAAAACGCATTAGCATTACAAAATAGGAAAAAGTCAGTTAAGGACTTTGCATTCTTTCATCTAGTGCAGGCATAAGATTTTGATGTGATCAGATAAACAGATTTTCAATTGAGGGCTGCTGCTGAAAAGGAAAGATATATCAGTCACTGTCCCCATCAGCTACTCCCTGACTGGCTCCTTTTTGGAGTGTTACGGGACCTTCCTGTACAAGCAGTCAAGGACAGGCTCTTTAGCTGGGCTGGCACTTAGCTATCCAATTTTCTAAACAAACCGAAGGTGTAAGAATCACAGCCTGCATAATCAGTGTCCAGAGCTCCTGATGATCCTTCAGCTCTCCTTGGACTAAGAGAATAGGTTGCTGCTTGGCTTCCTACTAGTTTTTCTGTTCTTTCTATCCATCAAATCTGCATAGACTAACCTGTGAGCAGAGCAGGACAACTAATGCACTGAAAGTCTTCAGAGTTCAGGATACATCATGTGGTGTCCAGTTCCAAAATGGCATAAATTACATCCTGGAACGCATTATGTCCTGCTATGTTAGACAAGAGGAAATGTGGTATACAATGAAATAAAAGACATCCTGGAACCTATTACATACTCAAAAGACAAAAGAAAGGACATTATAGGATCGACGTGGCTAATAAATGATGTGTTGGCATCTCTTTTCTACCAATATGTGGATTAACAACAGATGTATTACACTAATGTCTATTTGTACACTAATCTAAAACAACTGCATTGCTGTTGCAGACAGGAATTTGATAAATGCAGTCCCCATTCCAGCTTTATGAGTGCTGCTGAGCTCTAGGAAAGGTGGAGAGGGGGGTGAGCCACTCCCAGAGTTTCTCCTTTCAGAGTTTGGGCTCTTGATCTCACCTTCTTCTTCCGCAGTAGAATTGGCTTTGTTGTCCCCTGTTGATCCCTCACCTGCACGACCAGGGTCCTAAAGAGCCAGGGAAGGAAAGGGGCTGCCTTTGGTGTGACTCAGCCCACAGCTCAGTTGTAGGACACTTGGGAAGTAAGGAGTACTCGGCCTGTTGAAGGGCAGTCAGTGCTTTTGAACTCCAGAAGTCAAAGGGTTAAATCCTAAAGCCTAGCAACTTCCAAAGTATCACTTTCCTTCTCACAAGCCAACAGGCATCCTGCATTTACATAAAGCCCTCCAGGGAAGGCAGCTGCAGAAAGCATGCACAGAAGATGCCTTCCTCAGGTGGCTGAGGAATAGGAGGGAAGGTACTGCTCGATTTACCCTCTAGTTCCTTTCCACAAGGAGCGGCTGGAGATGAATTAGAGGCAAAGCCTCTAGACCACTGTGCAGTTCCGGTCTGGTAGCTATGACAGTCTGCTCGCCCTTCCTCAACCTGAAGAGGCAAGCTCAGATCAGCCTTTGCAATTTTGGAATCTGGGAGGAAGGGGAAGATGGCAGGGGGAGGCGACACTTAACCAGAGCTGTCTTCAACCATCTTAGCAGTACAGGTGAACTTCAGTTTAGCATCAGCTGCAGAGAGGCTTTTCCAGCATTGCTGCTCTCCTACAGCTTGTACAGAACAAATGCGTGTCCACAGCTTCTGAGGTTTGTGGAGTCCCAGGCCAGGGAGTGGAGGAGAAACATAATTACCTCCAGTCCCTTCTCCCCATTTCTAGGGAAGTCTGATATGTGTGATTTTTCCTATAAACAGCACAGAGGAAGGGGACAAACAGCGCAAGCAAAGGAGCTTGGAGTATCTGACCCTATGGACAGGCACCTCTTACTGGTACCCAGAAGCAGTTGTGGGTGATGGCACAGGTGGGAGTTGCCATGAGCCAGCAAAGACTGGGCACAGAGCAGCAGCTGGGGCTGGGAACTGGTGTCCACATCAGCCTGCCAACCTGAAACTGTTTTGCCTGTTCCTGACCTGGAACACAACCAGTGTAAAAGAACAGGGGTGGAATAAAAGAAAAAAAAAAGAAACGGAAGCATATGAGAGAAGTAGAGAAAGGAATGCAAAAGCTGGCTAAATGAGAAAACCTAGGTGAATACATCTGATCCTCCCTCCCTAGCCAGTGGAGGCTTGTTCTGTAAAACAGATTTTCTCTGAAATAATTTGCATTTGCTTCCAAATTAGTGCAGATCTGTCACCAGTCACTCAAAGCTTCCCTTCAGGAATGAGCAGAGATTATATAAAAACGCGATAGGGTCTGTCTTCACACTGTTCATAGCCTGCCTTATTGGTATGGCTAGGAGAACTATCTGAAAAACAGTAGGATAGCCCTACAAAGTCGCAGTTATGCACCTCTAAACGCCCAAGTGGGTCACCAGTCATCACACAGAGGACATGAATCCCTGTGAGCAAAGATGCAACACAGAGAAGTGTATCCACACATAAAACATACATTTTTCTGTGTATATTTACCATCCTATATTAGGAGAGATTGCTATTCTGTGTTAAGCAACTCAATTATCTATTCAAAATCATCACCAGTGTAGATTTTAGGCTATGCCTCATTCACTGCTTTATATCCCACTAAGTATATTTAGTTCCCAGCCCAGCACTGGCCCAACTAAAACATAAAATTGAGGAGCAGCTAGTCCCATGGTTTCCCAAACATTTTTTCTTCTTCTTAGAGATATTATTTCTACTAAAATCAAATAAAACCCTCTCTGCAGAAATCCTAGTGATAATTACAGAGATGGGGTTAAGAACTTATAAATGTAAAGTAGAACTATTTTAATAGATTATCTGTACACATACACTCGCTAAAGGCTATCTCTGATTAGAAAGCTGCAGAATAGGTGTGTTATTCCCAAAGAAAATATGCCTTCTCTTTTCCATAAAAATTCTATTAAGTTTTAGGCAAAAGGGAATCTCTTATCCAGGACACAGTCTCTGCCTAAGCAGCTCTGGTTCACATTTTCATTCTTGCATTTCTCCTGTTTTCCCTTCCCTGGATGTACGTCAATGCCCTTAAGGTGCTGAAAAAGTTAAGTTACTCCACATGGAGTAGAAGTGGGAAAACTCTCCAACTTCTACACAGTTAAATATTCCAGAACAGTCTGCAGTTGTGCTTCCTGCATCACTTCAGTACTTTGAAGCAAGTCAATTTTCCCTGGGGTAATGGGATTTGCAAGCTTCCATATTATGACATTTGTTTGAAGGAAACTCACATGGGTCCCAACAGAAAGTTACTTGATGACAATTCTCCGTGAGAAGCAAACCTGGTGGTCTCCCTGCTGGCTCCTGCTTGCTGGCACACAGTCAGGACAAGGGCAAGCCCCTCCTGTAGCCTTACTCACGAGGCAATGGACTGACCCACGGACTCCAAAAACTGGCCCCACTATGCAGGATTCCCACTAATGAGCCAAGCAGCCCAAAGTCTGTCACAGCCTGTGCTACAGAAGGCTCAAAAGGTTTGGTTTTGCCTTGCAGGCATTTGAAGTAGAGTGCACCAGGGACAAAAGAAGATGGCTTTCACAACCCACATATAGCAGCAGGTCCAGAATCCATTATCCAAAGAAACTGCTGTTCTGCTGGAGAATGTTTCCTTAAAAAAAAAACAACAACAAAAAAAACCAAACATGAAACAGCATGCCAAGACCACCCTTGGCTGAAGCACCAGCTGTTCCTCCATAAATCTCTTCAAGCTCTGGTACACCACCAGCCTCCACTCTATGTCCCCATCAACCCAGCGAGGAGACTGGTGCCACTGGAGTCTGTAGCTTCCTGCCCTTGCACCAACCCAAGAGAGGGGAAGCTCCATATTCCAGGAAAGGAAGCAAGCTTCACCTGGGCAAACACTTAGGGACACAAAAACAGGCTGCAGAATTAGAAAGACGGGACAAAAGAGGAGGTGAGCTGGGAAAAAAGAGATGTAGGGACAGAGAGCGCAACACATGGAGGAATTCACAGCATTCTGCCCCAGGCTCCACAATTCCTGGCTCTGATGCCTGTCCCTGAGCACCAAACACTTCAGATGAGTTAAGACTCTGGCCAGGGTGCTGCTGTGGAGCTGGATCTCTACTGCTTTCCATCTGTTTGTACTTGAACTGGTCAAGAGGCTCACAAAAGAAAAAGCACCTCCAAAAGGCCATGAGCGGGGGGAAAACTGGGACACTGCGAGTGGATATCCTAGAAGCAGGACTGAGGACAAACTTTGGCTGATAGAACATTTAGAGCTGTATTAACACTCTCCTCCTACGTTTAATAGCCATTAAAAAAAAAATCCACGTTAAAAAAAACAAGCACTCCATTAAAAACTGAAAAGGGGCCCTAAGGCCACCTCAGCCTGTGTAATGCATTGGAAGGGTACAGTCTGGAAGTTTTAATTGCTTGAGTAGTCTTAATGCAACAAAGTGTACTTCAGCAGAAGCGTCTGCTTCATAGCCTTGCTGCATACAATCTCATTTTGTTTACCGACCTCTGAAGATATTATAACCATTTGTGGTGCAGTTCATTTCTAAATATCACCAGGCTTGCCACCTAACTGCACTATTGTGGTGCATTAACCACTCTGAGGACATGGGGTGCCTTACAAGCAGCACCCTAAATTCACCTTCCATATAACCCTTTGCAAACAACAGGGCAGCAGGGTACAAATGCAGAAAAGCAGTTAACCCAATACTTAGAAACAGTAAGAAGGTCCTTCCCTGCTGGTAGAGACAAAGAGGCCAGAAGGAACAACTGATACAAACAGATACAAAAGAAAACAAGTCTTGCTATGATCCTGTAAAGCAGGAGAGCAAGAAGCCTGGATGAATTGGGGCTTTCTGATCACAAGCATCAGGTCATGGACAGACAAGTCACAGTTCCAGAACAGATCCAATATCTACAAGGAATAAAGCAAAGTTGACTTGACCACCTTGTTGTCAGAAAGGCAAACACATGGGAGTGAGTTAAGGCTTGTCCACCTATGTTTGCAGAGAGTGAGCAAAGAGAACTCACCCCTTCGCAGCACACTAACTGCCTGTGCGGATGCTTGAAGTTAACAAGACGGACGCATGTCACCCTTTGGAAATTAGGGCATTGCTGCATACACTGAAAACAGGGCAAAGGGGTTCTTCAGTATACATCAAAACTGCCTTTACGGCAACAAGCAGAGAGCAGCTTCTATACCATCAATTGCCATCTCTGCTTACCGAACATTAAAAGTTGTCTCCAGAGATCTGCAGTGCGGACAGGTTCCAGGAAATGAACTGAAGTGATTATGGATTAGAAAAGATCATGAGAGGCCCCAGTATGATAAGAACTAGATCCAGACACAGATGTTGGCCTGGAGCAGAAGCCTTATCCTTCAGGAGACACAGATTGCAGACCAGCTACCTG
The DNA here is from genome assembly GCF_003343035.1 of Apteryx rowi. Taxonomy (NCBI): domain Eukaryota; kingdom Metazoa; phylum Chordata; class Aves; order Apterygiformes; family Apterygidae; genus Apteryx; species Apteryx rowi. Next base: position 1,559,081 of record NW_020448308.1, read on the forward strand.
GGGAGAGCTAGGTTTTCTTTATGCGAGAACAGGCATCAGAAACTGGACCCGGGACCAAAATCCAGAGTAGCCATCTACACCAACAGAAAAAGGAAAATCTAGATGGCAGCACGCTATAATGGAGATGACTGGACAAACTTACTAAACAGAACTTCAGACCAAATATCAGATAAAATGGAAGAATATTCTTGCCAAATTCCTTCACTTGAAGACTGCAATTAGGCCAGGAAAAGCACAACAGAATATGCTACAGAGAATAGCCCTGCACTGGCTTGTTAACCCAGCAGGCCTTTTCCATCTCTAAAGTCTGCATTTCATAGCAGGTACCTGAAGGGCATAGATTACATCAGGTGGTAAGCCAACAATTCCGATCACATCAAGAAATCAAGCCCAGGCCAAGTGCTGGAAAAGGCGTATTAAAATAAAAGCCAATAGACCAGCTAGGCCCTCGTCAACATGCGAGCATTCCCTACCAAGTCAGTGGAGTTATGCCCAAATAACTGATGGCAGATGGGATGTGTGCGACATCTGCAAGTGCTATTCTGCCGAGCACCTGCAAGATCCTGCTCCGAGCTTGCAAAGCCTTAGTCCCTAGGTACAAGATTGCCCGTAACATCGTAGCTACACTCCACTATTCACATGCAGAGCAGCAGCAGCGACTCTGGACAGGAATTCAGCTAGCATAACCATATAGTCAAGCCCTTTAGTAAATAGGGTCCAACTTACCCTTAAATGTAAGGCCCAGGCAACCCCACTAGTGACTCCAGGGATGTTGCTGAGACTGTAAATAGTGAGTACTTCTGAAAATCAAGCATTTGGGCATCACAGTGGAGTTCTTCTCTTTCCCCTACCACCCTATAAAACAAAGCTACCCAAAATAGAAAGCCAATTTTCGAAAAGGTTGCCATATATCACCTCTTGTGTGACCTTGGCTAAGGCATGACTGGACCCAGAAGTCTTCCTCTCTAGTTCTCTGCTCTAAGTAGATGGCTACACTATTTCCCTCGAGACACAGCAAGGCAGAAATAGGAAATGAAATGGAGAACAGGGAGGAAATTCCATCTCCCAACACAAAAAAATTAAGAGGCAGTCACAGAATTCTCCTGGTAAGAAGTAAACAAATATGTATGCAAGAGTCAAGGCTAGAGACACAGAAATATCTTGTTAAATTTTTACAGTTTAACCACTGAACAAGCTACTTTCTCTCCATAATTTATACCTGAATTGTGTGTCTAGACATGACATCATTTTAAGGTATGCCTTGTGTTCTGTGGTAAGTTTACAATAACCAGAACTTATAATTGCCATGGTTCAGGTCAGCAAAAGAGGAAAAAATATTCAAAGCCCCTTCTAAGCAGCTGTTCTTGGTAATCGTTTTAGTCTGTTTTTTTCTGTCAAGGAGACAAGGCCTAGCAAATGCTAGAAGCCAACATTAAACCAACTTCCCTTCCTAAAAGTGACGAATACCATAGATAATCTTCAATTCTCAGGCAGCTTTATTTGGTATGGTTCACATTAAAACAGTGAAGGACAGCCAGATAAGCAAGGACAATGTAAACATCTACTGTATGCCTGTGGAGATTGGTGGCTACAGACACACTAGACCCTGCTGTACCTCCACATGACAAACCAGTTTTTCAAATACAGTAAAATAAGCCTGTGGGTCTCAGGTGGGATAACAACAAATATCAGCATCTTCTCACTACTGAGACATAAATCCCGAGGCTATGAAAGCTGGAACCAGAGAGTGTAGTTAACATGCACCAGCCACTCTTAGGAGAGGAATGAACCCTGTGGTGATAAGGGCTGCTGGCCAAGTGACTTTAATCACATGAGGAATTACAATCACTGCCCTGGAGCGCGTGGCCTGAAGCACACTGTTGCATCAGCAAAGTGGAATTTAGACATCAGAATGGGGGGAAAAACAGCACAACCTGGTTTTGTTTGGTTTCGGGTTTTTTTGTTCGTTTTTTACTGGCATTCTAAGCACGGGCATGCTGGATCCGAGAACCGGCCAAGGAGGAGCAGGAGCGAGGATCAGAGCACCCAGGAGGATGTCTCAGTACACACCAAAACTGTCTCTATGGCAGCAAGTTCAGAGCAACTCCCATGCAGTCAAATCCAAGGCAACACAAAGGTCCTAAAGAGAAACCTGGAGCATATCGGCAACACTGGATCAGCAAGTGTATAGCACGGAAATCATAGTCCATAACTTGCATTTCAAAAGGCACAAGTACGTCACACACACAGAGATTTGTGACAGCAACATTAACACTTGTAAGAATGAAATATGTACCAAGGTTATATCATACTGTATGCACCATTCCTCTTCCCATTATCCCAATGGGAAGACAAACTATAGCTCTAAAGTTATCTAAAAGCTTAAAAAAAAAGAAAAAGACAAGGGGCAGCAGCCCTTCTTAAGATTTATGGAGGATGAAGTAAGAGAGACTGAATCAAAAGGTTAGACCATAACAATTGTTGTCATATAAAAAGTAGAAAAAACCTACCCAAAATCCAGTTGTCATCACCAGTCTGGAAAGACCCAGAAGACATAGGACCTGACAACCAGTGTCCGTTATCCTCCATGCCACACAAGTGATCCAGTCCAGAGTACACAAGCAGTCATAGTCACAAGTGCGAGTGGGCAGAATCAATATACTTAGAAATTTAAAAATAAAGTCACATTCCCCTTCCATACGGTCCCACAATGAGTTTTGTTACACTTTTTCTACATACATAAACATAAGTCGTCCAACTATCATCTGCATTAGTCAGGAAAAAACTTAATGATTACCTCTTACACGTAGCTCATCCAAGACCTGCTCACGAACACCATTTATGATGTGCATGCTAATAGCAAATGGAAGACAGCTCATAGTACTGCACTAACAGGGCTAGGTAGAACACTGATTATAGCACCCAGACTGAAGCTAGCTTCTATTCTGCTGGTTCATGCACAAGCAGAGCTAATGCATCCTAGTGCGGATAAATCCATATTGATGCAACGCCAAGTCACACAAGCATCTGTGCCAGAGCAAGAGATTTAACATACAACTCCCAGTCCCACGTCAATGGGTCAGGCTGCCTTTAAATCACCTGCACACCCGGGATTCAGACCTGGACCTACAAACCAGGCATACACAGTTGCGACACAGGGTTTGTGCAGAGCTACGCTGACTTTTTACACTGAGCAGCCCACACCGTGTCACGCAATTCAGGGCCAGGGTGAGAGCTGTAGAGGAAAAGAAATCAATGACACATGCTGGCAAAGGCTGCCCTGAAATAGCCGATGCTCGTGAGCAGTGCTGAAAAGGAGTAGAAAGTGGCCACTGCTTTTCAGTGGTAGATAAGTGTAAAGCAATGGTGAGAACATCACTCCTCACACAGTCCCAAGGGAGCAAACACATTCCAGCCCAAAAGGCGCAGCTGAGTCATTATATCCTTCTGTCCTAACTTGAGTGCACATTAGCGTCTACAGCTGGCTCGTAATGAAAATCTGAAGTCAGAGTTGTTCTGGCTTCAGTTTTTGATAAAGATGTTGAACATCAGCCCAGCTTTGGTCAAAAGGTTATACAGGTTTTCAAATCATTCCAGCTTGCAGTGACCAAAGGTTGATAAGGTCTATTGTCAAAATATATTCAAATTTACAGTTCTACAAGCTTCCATAAAAAGCCAGGTGAAGATCAGTTTCTGCTGATTTGAGATTTGAGGTATAAGTAAGGTACAAAACCATGTAGATTGGAAAAGGGAGGCTCACCTCCTCCAGAATCATCGTAACTGCAAAGACAAGGACTGATTGATGATCAGCTTTTGATATCCTTGAGAGAAATGGTCTTTTCTTTCTCCTAACAGCTTTTAATGAATTTGAAGAGTTAAACTGACTTTTATGCTGTCTCTCATGCTTAATCAAAGACCAAAGCTTAATAGCTGAACTTGAATCAAAAAACAGATTCAAGCTCTAACGTTTTGTCTTCCAGAGCTTACAGTATTCACATTTGCCCAATGCCTAAGAGACTAGGGCTGGGCCAAGGGACAGTCATTCTAGAAAAAAATCTGCTACTAGATATTAATAGAGCCATCCAAATTTTCATTCAAGTTCCCCATCAAGTGTACAAAGGACCTTGGTGTTTGCACAGTTCTGTAAAGAGCTTAGAGTTTTACGGTTATCGTGCTGACTGCTACTGCTAGGCATCGTTCTGCTTCCCTAAGACAAGCACAGGGCAGGAATGATACCTTTGTACAGACACATCACACTGTAAGAGAACTTGAACTACTCACATGGTAAAGAAAACTGTTTATTTTTCTTTGTAGCTAGTAAAAAGCTGCTGTTGTGCTGTTTGAGTGCCAATATTAAGACAAAAGCAAGAATCTTCGACTTTATGTTTAACATAAACCAGTATCCATCCTCTCCATCCCACCCAGACAGTCTAACTGTAATAGAAATAACTGCTTATTTATGTTTCCACAAGGACTAGCAAGTACACAGCGGAAGGACCGTGTTCAAGGCATCTCTGGCAGATCACACCGGGAGATGTGTTTAACAGATAATAGAACTGGAGAACGCTGGAAAAGCCACTGTTTGCTTAATCACTTGAGGGTAAGTTTGAAAAGATCAAATAATCCAAGTATAGGAATAACTTGTTCCCCTTATTTAATGGACTATAATACTTCACAGTGCAAATCCCTGCAGCAAGACAACTAGCTATAGCATTTGGAGCCATCACTAGATGAGTGCCGAGTTGTATGTATTTAACAACTCCCGCTACTAGTAAAGAGAAAACCAGAACCTTTACCACAGGCCTCTACTCTTTAAGCTAAAAAACACCACTGGCTGGCAACAGCAATAGGTTTTTTTTTAATCTGTCATTCAATTTGGCCACTGGAGAAGAACTAATTAACCAAGATATTTCACAATCTCCAACACTATCTCACCGCTACCAGAGCAGTTCTACAGCTTGTGCTGTAGAAACATTCTCCTTCTTTCTCTATGAGAAGAAGACCTGAAACCTTCAACAGAAACCTCTAGCACTTGATCTAGGGAGCCAGACTCGGCATAATCACTGGCAGCAGGAAGCAGTCTAGTTAAAGTCCACCTGCCATGATGGATGGGCTGGCCTGGACCAAAGTTCCTCAAGGATTTTTAAAATGAAGGACCACCTAGCAAATTAACACAAAATCCAGCACTTCCCGCAATGGATGCGCAGCAAAGACTTCCTAGGCATTATTGCTACAATTTCATTTATAAACAAATAAAAGACTGAATTTCAAATCCTCACTGGGTTTGTTTGGTTTCCCCCCTCCCTTTTGTGTTTGCATAAGTAGGAGTGTATTCATATAGACATTTACAGGAAAATAAAAGAGAAATTTGCAGGCATTTCTTGAACCATCTCTTGATATCTCCACAACTATGCAAAGGCTAGGACCTCTTCTAGCTCCATATTTCTATAATCCTGCTGACTTTCTTAAAATCGCTCCCCAGTGAATTTGAGCCCCTGCCTTGGGCAATGCTGTACTCCACTCTGTCCATTGTCATAATGCTCTAGTATTGGATCTGTCTGCAGCAGATGCATCAGCTATCCATGGCACTGGAAGGCTTAATGAACAGCAAATAAAAAGTCACAAACAATAGTAGTTTTTGCATTATTTGTTTAGTGGCATTAGCAACCAGAAATCAGCAAATGTTACAAGAATTTTCCTGTCAAGAAAGAACACGTAAGATGTGGCTGCATCTGTAGTATGACCCTGATGTTGCCTTTCTTATATGCTGCACCCATTGCTACGCATCTCAAAACATCTGTGCCTTTCCAGTGACTGATTATCCAGAGACACGCAACAGTGCTCAATATCTATAAGAGGCCAGGGACTGAATCCTGAGTTTATTACAGAAAAGAGCTGGAGTAAGCTGCTTGCCAGAAATCCAAACTGTAGCCAACAAGTCCCTCCAGGCTAACTTGGAAAGGTCTCGTAATCTCATTGCCGTATGCCTGCTGGGCTCAAAATGAAATGCAAACTTGCATGTTACTTGTGGATTTAGATGCATTATCCAAGGAGAAGACAAATCAGGAGCCCGGGTGAGAAGCATATGTTATGAGTCCAGAATGAAATTTATCACGGTCCTTAATGAACTTCTTCACTGGGGATTTCACAGAGCCATTCCTTTGTTTTTCCTGCTTTGGCGGTTGAGGAACCTAATACGACCTGTCTAAATGGTGATGTTTCAAACTCTAATCCACTTTGATGAAGTCCTTTAAATGTTGTTTGAAATCTAGCTTCATGGTGGATAGAATCAGAGCTGATGTCCTTGGAAAGTTCACCAGCAAGTTTTTTTTTTTCCAACTTTCATTTATTTAAGAACTGTAAAGTTGCTACAAACCCATCCAACAAATGTTCTCTGTGCTGCAGTGACAATCATGATGTTTTGCAATGTTATGCTTGTGAACTGATTAAATGTTTCCTACTCTTCGTAATCATATGCATGTATTCATTATAATAACTCTGCATTCCCTTCTCGTCCAGTTTTTGGAAAACAAAAAAGTTAGCCCTTGATGGCTACCAATTATGTTATTTTTAGGAAAGTCTATTTGTGCTGTTGCTGTTTTTAATTGCATATATAAGTGTACCTAACTAGCTAATAATCAGTTAACCAATCTAATTATGTAACGGTATGAGATACTCAAATGTTAACTACGAAAGGTATAGTCCTTTCCCAGCCATATACCTTCCTTCACATTGACACAGCAAAACTAACAATATTCAAGTTCTTGAGGCTCAAATCTGTAACACCAATTAAGACTAACTTTCAGATGAATCGAGGGCTCACAAGGCAGAAGTTATTGTAACTCTTGAAATCTGACTGCTGTGAGAAACACTGACACATACACTCGCAGGCACCCCTGTACATAAACATAGAGGAGATTCTAAATGCTGTGCGTCAGGCACAGTCTCATGGATACATTAGCAGTAAGCATTACACCTGGTCAGAGTATCTGTAGCATCAGACTCCAAGACAACATTTCTTCCCCCGAGCTTATAGCAACTTCTGAGCAGAGCTTCATTCCAACCTCTTCCACAAACCTCAGCCCCTCCCTTGGGATCCTGCTACCTTGCGAGTCACCTTCCATTCAAGATTTGTGCATTTGATTATTCCTGCCCCTGTGATTCACTGGTCACATGTCTGACCAAATCTTACATTATGGATTTCTGCCCAATTCTAAAATTTAATCAAGATTTGACTGCCTTTTAATCCTAGTCTACCATGTATTCCCAGTACTGCTCAGCTGTGTAACACGCACAGATCTGATTAGGGGGCTCCCTCCATTCCTCCCACCAACTTTTAAATGAAATATCAAGCCGCACTGGACTGAGAACAGTCCCTGGTGTAACTCCATTTGACACTTCCACCCAAACTGACACAGTCTGAACCCCTACTAATTACATTGCAGGGTTTGTTTTGAGTGAACTGACTGTGTATTTTGAAGTTGTTCCATCTAGCACACATTCCTGTAGCTTCCCAAATGGAACTGCTCTAGCTCTGCTGCCTTTATCCTGCTTACTAGCTCATCGAGAGAAGACCTGATGTTGGCATGACTTGCCATGAACAAGCTTTTGCCTAGTATTTTTCAGTATTAAACTGAAATGAAACTCAACTAGAAATTATTTGGAGGAACACATTTGGTTCCTCTTTTGTTAACAGAGACTTGAGGAAAGAATGGAAGTCCAGGATTCAGCAACAAGAGAATTTGACTCCTACCTCTTGCTTTCACCTCAAAGTCTTTTACAAAGCTTGAAACTGTGCAATCGCAAGCTACTCTGGCAAACCCACCTCTGGTCCTACTCCTGGGTTTGCTATCCCAACTTCAGTTGCAAGCCCCACTTCTGAAAATGAGTTTCCACTGCTTATGAAGTCATCATAAGGTGCTACAGCAGCTCAGGATGAAGAACAGCCTTTATGTGATGTGACATTTGCTGAAACTTCTCACTCATCACACACCACTGCAGATGGAACCAGATGCTCCAGATGACACAGAGGGAGCTGCAGGCAGAGGGCTTGCTTTGAGGGGTCCTGGCTTCTAGGCCTCTCCTTGTTCAGCCAGAGTTGTATTTATTAACTTTTTCAACAGGTCAAAAAGTCCACCTTTCATTATGGCCTTTTGAGAGAGGTGGTGCCAATACAAATTCATTCGTGGCTGTCCTAACAGTCTTTACAATTTTAGTGCGTAGCACTGGCGGAAAGGAAGCTTTGATTTTCTTTCTGAATCTTGACTAAATGACACAATAGTATACCCTCCCTAGTAACATTTAGAGATGTTTGTTAAAATGTATCTCAAAGGTTCATACAGCTATACATCACAGCTGTTAAATGCCACCGCTAAGCGGTGTCTAAAAACGGAGCAAAAGGCTGGGTCAAAATGCTTCACTCACTATTATGCAGAACACCTTGGGGATACAGAACAATAGTTACCCAGATGCCCACTACTGCAACAGGAAGGGAGAAATGCTGCGTAAGCCCATGGAGTTCAGCTTCTCTAAGAAAGAGAACCCCAGATCTTTGACATATGCATTCACATAAAATTGTTGCTACTACAGCCTTGTTTGGAAGGGCTCCTGGAAAGCTATAAGCTCTGTGTCCACTGCAGAGACCCAGCACTTAGCCCACACATCCATCCCTTCCGATAGCAGTAATTCCTTCCCTACTACCATAGCATGCTCTTATAAGAATGCATTACCAAGCCTCTAAGTAGTATCTGGGTTATCAATGATCTTTTGGGTTAGGTTTCTAAAGCCTATACAAACACATACCCCTTTCCCTCAAACTGCAGAGGGTACAACACTGGGAGTGGGGCATAAAATAATACCTGATTCATTTTCCATGAGGACTTGGAAATCATCTGCAACATGGTCCCCTTTGAGAAAGTCCAGCTTTGTCTGTTAGATTTCCAAGTTTTGTTCAGGAGTTCCTTGTTGCTTTTGTGATGGATCTGGTTTCTCACCACTAATGCTCTGATCATCTGAACTGAACAACTTGCAGCTTCTCAGGAGTATAAATAAATACAAAAGACATGAACCAACTATCTCAACTGAACCCAGGATGGCAGCAGTGTCAGGTTCTGAAGGGACAACACATCTCAGGTCAATAAAGATGTCAACCCAAAATAAAACATAGCCTAACCTAAAAACTTCATTCTTCCACCCTGTCCAAAGAGCTAAAACAATTAGAGGCATGAAACAATACAAAAATCAGCTAATTAAAAAAACAAACAAAAAAACAAACAAAAAACCCCACACTCTTCAAATATTTAACTTACATTTTGAAAGCATCGGGTTGCCCACATGGCAAAGCATCCCAGAATAGTTATGACCTTTTAGGTCCCCAGCGAATCTCTTCCGCTTCCCAGTGAATCTCTTCCACCTGAAGAAGGCATTTGCGTGGATGAGCCTTAGCCTGCTTAGGTGCCGCACTTGCATGAACTCTCCAGTGCGTTAATGTTTTGGAACAGCCCACAACTGGAATTAGTTATCACGGAAAACACAAACGTTATCGTACCAATTGCATTAACTCATCTAAAGAAAAACCTGTATTAAAGAGGGAAACACACAGAAAGAATCCCTAAAGAAGGGACGGCAAGATTTCCATCTGCCTCGCCCCAAAGCTTGGTTCCAGTTCGGCTTGCCACCAGCTGCACAGCTCCCAGTGTACTCTGTGGCCTTCCTCAGTCTTCCCCCTTCTTCTTGCAGTACCTTGTGCCCTTCTTCCTACTTACACAAGAAAACAGCTTGCACTGTCAACAGCTTTGTTTAAAATTATTCGAAAACTATTTTTGAAAAGAATACGTTGGCCTTACAAGGACAGAATAGATGATCTAATATATCCTCTCCCTCTGCCGTCTATGAAAACCTGGCAATGAAGTCTCCTCCTGTCTTAAGAAATTTCCTTCACTCTCATGTCTTGAAAGCTCAGCAGTACAAATATTCCTCCAACACACACGCAAAGTGACAACTCATTATTAGAAGAGCTCCATACAAGAATCTTAAAGCTCATGTGGTGCAAAGCACGTTCTCTCCTCCATCACACGACAAGATAGAAATAAGGGATGGCAGCAGGATTCTGAATCCAGAACCATAGCTAGAGGTGAAGGTTACATTAGAAATGAAGAACAGGAGCTTTCCCCTCTCTTCCACCAACCCCTATCCTCACCTGCATATTTATACCTGCACAAATCTCAATTGCTGTGAGGGCCAGACTTCCAGGATAGATTAAAAAATAAATTACCTGACTCATAGGAAAAGAGATGGCACTCTGTATACCAGGCATTTCTTAGCACCTTAAGGATTTTCCTGGGTTAAATTCAACAAGCTCTTCCTCAGGAAACCACCCAATCCAACACTGTTTGACAGCAACATTAAGTCCACATGTTTCATAACTAAGCTCTTGAAAAGCAGTAGGGAGGGAGCTGTAATTTCATAAGTGCTATGCTCAAAAAATTAAACACAAAACAGCTTGATAAACAGGCAATAGCTTTGAAAAAGCCTGTGAAAGAAAAAAAGATACTCTTCATTGCTGCCCCTTCCAACTGCAGACATTTCATTCTAAAGGCATCCTAAGCATCATCTCCTATTCCCGATAGAAACACACAAGTTATTATAGCAGCAAGGAACCTCAGATACAGAGATACACCAGAAACGAGTCTCGGAGATGCGTTATATACAGCTTCAGGGGGCGGTTTTAATTCTTCTTCCATTGTTATCCACCATTCACTTGAAAGGCACTGAGACAAATAGTGGATACTAATTAAGAACTATTTCTCTGGTTAGCACTTCCATATGCCACTGGAATTGTGGTGTACACTTGGAAAAATGCTAACTTTGTTATAAACAAAACCCCACCCCTCCTCCACCATCTCTGATGGGAATTTCTGCAGAGAAGAGGAATAGGGTGGAGTTTTTCAGGAGAATGTTTTTCATAACTTTGGTACTATGTTTGCAGGATTGACAGCATGACTTGTCAAGTCCTCCTTTTCCAAAAGGAGGACACAACATAGGGAGCAGCAGCACAAGCTTTCCATCATGCTCTACATCAGTCCAAAGTCCTTATCCTGGACAGAAAGGATGGCTTAGCTATTCCCCCAACCTTTTGGCTTTTTTTAAGCCACAAAAGTGAGGGAAGCAGGTGGCAAACAGTAGAAGGCATCAGACGGTGTCTCAAGATTTGGACACTAGAAATTAAAGGATCCAGTCCTCTCATACAGGCCAGCCACCTGTGAAAGTAGCCAGTATGTCATGTGGGACACCTCTCCAGGCTCTGAACACCCACCACACAGAGATGCTTGCCTCCTTCTCACCACCTAAACTCCATTCAGGGTCAAGAAGAAACAAGAAGAAAGCTCCTCTGAACTGTTTTATATGCCCACATTTAGGTGAGATGAGCCCCCACAAAAAAGCACTATCTTTCAAAATTACCTCCAAATCCTAAGCAGGTTTAGGAGTTCATGAGATAGATCCATTACCCCAGAGACTGTGACAATACCAGCCTCACATGTGGGACAGAACTACACACTTCTAATGGCCTCAAACAAATTGAAGAGCCATCAGTGTGGGGATGAGTGGGAAATAAGTGAGTCTTCTTGGGGAAGACAGAAGCACTGAAGGGATTCTCTATGCAAGAAAGTACTGAGGTAAACAGACTGAAGTAGGCACTAAGGATTATGACAAGGAAGTAAACACTTTTAAGAGAGTGTATAGGTTCTTCAGAACCCAGGTCTCTCAGTTTTTATTCCCAAGTGATTCAAGACCTCACTTGGGTGTAACAGTTTCAATATCTAACTGGTCAGCCAGAGATGTCTGTGAGTGTTTGCAGAAATCTACTAGCAAATACTTTCTAAAAGCTTTCAGATCCGCCATGGCTGAATCTTTGTTTGGTCACAACAAGAGAAATGCAGTACCCAAAGTTTCCATGCTTCATTTCTCCTCTGTGTTCGATGTTCTCCCATCAGGGAGTCCTAATTTGATAAAACAATACCAGCACCACAGATGAAAATGAATTGGTGGCATCTGCCATTCAAGAACCAATTCCCTTCTGGCATACAAGTCAAAGGCCTGCTTTTTTTTCCCCCGGCTCTCTTTACAGGTTCATAGCGGAGTTCAAAGAGAACCCCATGACCCTCTAGGCTGACTTCTAGTGGGCAGGGGCTTGAGAATTTTGCTTATTTACTCGTGGGAGCAACACATTATAACTCTCTAAAGAAATCTCTCTCTCTTTCTGTAGGTCTTTCCTTACTTGGTTTTTTTATCTGCTTTGCTGAGCTTCTTCAGATTGCTACCCTTTTTCTTTTTTTAAGATGGTAAGTATTCAAAGCAGGCTTCAATGAAACCAGCATTGCAAATAGGAGCTACAAACACTGACTGACAACATTCTTGACAAGTCGCTCCTAACGTAGCTCAGCATGCCAGTACTTAGCTGCTGTCGTTGAAACAGCAAAAAAGAACCTCAAGAGACTCCCAGCTCTCAGGCAGAACCAACCTGTGTCATCTCTAACAGGCATAATTGATATCTTTCAAAAATGAAGACTCTACCCAATTCTATGGACAATCTATTCTAGCAAGTCACCATCTTTGGTCTTCCCTACAATTCCAGGATCATGATTGCTACTCCACTTGTCTTCATACACCAAAGACAGTTGCAAGGACAGTGAAGAGAAAACTTCTCACCTAGCAGCAACAGTTGCTGAGCCATGGAACAGCTGTACCTCGCTCCTGATATCCACTAGAGCCTGCTCTTCCAAAACAGGGGGAACTCAGATGCTCAGATCAACTAGCCCAGGACTTCCTTTACAACTCTAATCTTCCCTCACTCACCTCACCTCTCCCCAGAAAACACAACTGTCAGTTAGTTATACAAGCACCTACGACAAAGCAGGAGTTGGTAAAGATGCCCAGGATGTTTGCCTCTTTCCAGATAGCATTTGGTAGAATCCAGCCAGTCTGATGAGAAAGGAGTAACAAAGGGTAGACACACAAAAAGCCTACGGTATTTCAGTATATCCTGAACAGCATATCAGTACCTTGCCTAGCAGCCTTGTCCTGGGTTAGCCCTAAGTTAAGGTTATGTCCATTCCTGATTAGAAATAATGCAAATAAATAGGAAAGCCATTAACTAAGAATAGATGGGTCTGTCACTTTTAAGTTAAGAAACACATAGTTAAGAGAAACATAAAGCTTGCACAAGCATCCAATATGTTTGAGAAAGCAAGCGAATAAACTAAAAATGATTCTTGACACGAGAGTAATTTGATGGAAATTAAAAAAAAAGGGGGGGAGAGAATGTAACAGTATGGCATACAGCTTTTCTAATTATTTTAAGATAACATCTGTAGATATTTAGCAATCCAAATATTTTGACATTAGGTGCTGAATACAGTTCTCCCTGTTCAGATTAAAAACATCCCCCCCCCCCCAAAAAAAAAAGACAGACAGACTCATTTGCTGGAATGCAGTGTCAAAGTCTTTGGAATCCTGTAATGGGATTTTTTTCTTTTTTTTGACCCTGTATCAAAAGAGAAAAATGAATATTTAGAAATTGTTTAAGGAGTCACTCAGCACTGATGCCAGAAAGCTCTCTCAGCAGGCTGCATGTTCTTCCAGCAGTGACCACACAGTCCAGGAACTCCTCAGAAAATTTGATCAAGAGTGACACAAATGTTATGCCTGAACCCAGAGGTTGCTGAGTGGTCAGTGTAGTGATGGTAGTAGACAGAAATTGGATGATATATCACAGAGTAGTTTGGGAAACTTCTGGTGGACCTTCTTTCTTACACTGAAAAGGCCACCAGAACCACAAGCAGCCAGAAGTATAACAATGTTTTGAATGAATTGAGAAAACACTGCTATGGAAGAAAACATTAGAGCAGATACTATCTAACATCTATATACACTATATACACAAACACCACTCTCTGAAAGCTGCTTTCATGCATCAACAATTCCATCACAGGTGATTACCATGGTTTTGATGGGTTTTTATGAAACTTTTTTTGAAGGTTGGTTTACATGGAATTAGTTACCACATTTTTACTACCTGCTTACCAATTGCTTTACTAACTAGGTAATTATTAGGAAGTTCAGGCTCCAAACAACAATCTATAACATTTATTTGCATAAACACTTGTAACTTCTAATAATCATTAAACTTTCAAAATAAATTTTAGAATGAAATTTTTAGAAATAAGTGTGCTGCAGAACCAAATGTTGGATTTTGCTCTCACTTTGAGATCTCTTTTTAAAGTCAAATTTTACCAAGGGATATACAGAAACAGTCTCTAGTAAAGAGCTGTATCTGTGCAAGGATCCATGCTGGCTTGTATTAGCTAGATCCAAACTGGACTGGAAGGTACCTTCATTCACAGCGCATTTGCAACATAGAGCTGCCCTGTTGGCCAGACAGCACTGAGATAACCTCTGGGAGTGTTTCACTGTTCAAACGGACATTTTTGCTTTGATTATGACAGGAGTTGGGCTCTGCTTAAATGGGAAAACACCACCGTACTAGTATTTAAGAGCAACAGGAATATATGGTGCAATGCCTCACTCGACTCTCACTGTTCTTCTCTTACAATTTGCCAGTTTCTAAGAGCAAGATGAAAAACGCTCAGCAGCAGCTGAGCAATAAGGAACAAGGAGGAACAAGAAGGAACTGAAGTACTGGAACAAGGAAAATTCACAATCTCAGCTCCTGGAGAGAACTACTGGACTGTTATGGGCAACGTTACTCTACAGTCTTCGCATCTTGTTTTCACGTAGATTGACAGTTCTGTGTTTAACGGGCCACAGCAAAGTAAACCAAGACCTGGAGAAATGAGGTCTCATCAATACCGTATTTAACATCAGCTGCATTTTAAAGCTGAGATGCAAAACTAAATACCTGAAAGTTTGAATGACCATTAAAGCCCTCTAAAAGGAAGGATATTCTCATGGCCCCAGCAAATTCTACCTCATAACTGCATTTGCTAGCACAAGATTTTCCCTGTATTGCTGTTCTGCCTTTCCCCTCCTGAGAACAAGAATCCTTCTGAGTCAGCAGTAAAAAGAGAAGGTTTTTGCACTCTATCACACCAAGAGCACCAAAGGCCTCATTTTCTTACTCTGCTTTGAAACCTATATGCGCATGGGAATCTAATGGGTTTGACAATATCAGGATGATAGCACACAAACAACAGTTGTTATTAAAAGCAGATAAAAATTATTCCAGGAACTGAAGTGACCAGAAAAGCAAATTCTCAATTTAAACTATTTCTGAAGATGGGTGCTCAACTTCTCCTCCTCCCCCTCCCCCCGCCCCCCGCAATAAATAAATAAATAAGAGTAGGACTCTCAGACACAATAGCATCACTTTAGTGTTACACAGTTACTCTGGAGCTGCTTTTTGCCCAAACAGTTAAGCTGTCTCCTGTCAATTTGCTTCTGGGGTAAATAGGATACTGGCTACTGTCCCAAATTCAAGCAATACAAACAAACAAGAAAAAAACCTATGTGAGATTTGTAAAGAAAAATAAGATCTTGCCTGGCTGGGTAGCTCTAAGGCAGTGCTGAGCCCCTGAACTTCCTAGGGACACTTTTCCTCTCCCCAGAGATTTCGCTTGCCTTTGAACTTTCAGCCATATAGAAAAAAGGCTGAGTTGAAATGTCAGCGTCATCTTGGATTCAAATCAATCAGCTTGATGCATGATTGCAATAGCTAAACCACTTCACCTCTGCACTGCCCTCATCCATATGTTCTTTATATCAGCAGTCAGCAGACTGGGTGGCTCAGTGGATTCATTTCCTGTCCTAGGCTTGGGCGCCAGTTTAAACAAAACAAAAAAAGCCCCAAACTGAAAAATAAAAATTAGCATCTACTGGCAGTTAAATTCACCAGACTTGTTTGCATCAAGTCTCTTTCTCTGTCCAAGAAAGTTGCAAGAAACCCTTTAGAAAGTCCTGGTACAACTGGTGATTTTTAACCATCTACTCAACTAGCTGGTCACAGTTCTACAACAACAGGAAAGGAACTGGAGACCTTTCAGAGGCTGGCATGCCTTTGTTTGAAGGGAAGGTAGTGAAGGGAAGGTGGAAGACCCCTGAGCAGTGTCAAGTTTAAAAAGGAAATGGATTGGAAGCTGCCATCCCCACCTCAGTAAACTAAGAGCCAAGTGAGGAGCAAAATCTGCATCCACTTTCAGAGCTGGGCTTCCTCCAGATGATGTTCTTCTTTGTCAGCTGCAATGCAAGAGTTAAATTCCCAAGATAATTTAAATCTAAACAACATGCAGCCTTCAGCATTAAAGTAGGTGCCTTCCAGCTGGTGACAGTTAAGTGGTTACTTTCTCAAACTAAACTTATTAGCTAAGGGTCAAGACACTCTGTAATACTTAAACTGCATTTAACAGCTTGCTCTATCAGCAGTATGTTGCTGTGGAAGGGGAGATTTCTCATTGAGGGCATGTTGCAGCAAACCAGTCACATCAGGAGTCTTTGGGGCTAGCCATCCACATGGGACTGTCCCATGTCCAACTCGGAAAAGCTGACCTGCCAGTTGGGAGATGACAAGAAAGCATGTATGGCAGAAATAGTTGAACTGCAGCCTCTGAACGATTGCAAGTCCTTTGACTTGGTTTCCTCGATTTGTCCCTCTACCATCCTACCTTCCCCCACAAAATCCTAAATGAAACAAAGCACAGGAAAAGGGCAAGAAGGCCTCGCAAAAGGGCAGCTAAAAAAAATAATTCATCTTCCAGATGGGCTATGGTGGCTCCCTCAAAGACACTGTTCAAGAACAGCACAAAAGGATTAAGTATCATCCATCCTCACTGGGGATTAATGCAGGAATCAATGGATAGGATCTCTTGAATCTCAAGCTGCAAAACCCACCAGTCTGAAGGAGGCACCTCCTAGGTGTGACCATGCACACACAATTCCCCAAACTGCGCTCTGTGCTCTTGATCAATCCGCTGTCTTCTGGCTTAATCTGCCCTACTCCTGAAAATGCAACATTGCTACTCCAGGATGCATTGGGAAAGAAAATATTTTCCTTTGGTCGCTAGAAACAGGAGGTATCTTAGACAAAATGGAAGCCCAGAGCTATTGTAGTTGCCATTTTGCTGACAGTGGAGAACAGCAGCAACTGTCAAAGAATTAGAGCATTTCCATCATGTGCAAGCTAAAAATAATGAAGGCCCAATCTGCCTTCAATCATACCTACATCACATCAACTTCAAAAGCACCAGCTGCACAGACAAATGAAATTAAATATCGAGGTGAAATCTAATTAATACAAAAAAGAAGAAAAAGACGAAAGCATTTTGAGGTTCTACCCTGCTAATTTGCTGTGGCTTCATAATTGCACTGTTTTTGTTTTGTTTCAGTTTAGTTCTTTGTTTTCTTTTGTCTGTTGTTTGCAGAAAAGACCCACACAGATGTAAGCTTAGAAGAACAGAATTTATGGGAGGAGAGAGGGCAGAAAGGAAAGAGTACAAGAGGCTTTCTATTGGGTTGCCAAATGTACCAAAAAGCCCTATGGAAATTTCTTCAGCTTCTTTTACCTACAATTCCAACTGACACTACCAGTAAGGATTAACGTAAGCAGCAAGTAAATACTTTGATTTTAAACTTGATGCTTCCAGACAGCTTGAGGTCCTGTGCACACTATCAATCAATGCTGCTTCTAGAAAGTAAATAGCACATCCCTGTTCTACTAGAAAGGGGGGAAAGGGTGAGGGTGTTTTTCTGTTTTGCATTTATTTTATTTTTTTAAAGGAATTGGGACTGTCAGTAGCTACAGATTTTTTGGGGGGGGGGGTAAAAAAATTTTTATATTTATATATATCTCAATCACACATGAAAGTGAGGGCTTGCTACTGACTTTCTGCTCACATTCCACAGCTGCTATCCAAGCCCAAAAGCACAGTTCCACCTTGAAAACTGAGTGCGTAAAATTGTCACCTCATTCCACAGACCTGCTCCTGCGAGATCTTCGCTGACTTTCTCAAACAGGCTTATGCCATCTTTTTATTTCCCCTGAACTCCACTGAGACAGCTCTGGCATTGTGGGAGGGAGCTGGATTCTCTCCTTTTCACCAGCAGCACCGCTAAGCTGTAATCACTCACACCTGTCCAAACCTACAGACCCAAACGGGTTGCACACAAGCTTCTCAGGTCCCCACTCAGATCCTGAGCCAGGCTGAGCCACAGCTGCTCTGCAAACAACAGCTCTGCCATAATCCTTATTGCCCCGCTTCCCCGCCTTGACAGGTAAAAAGCCAAGTCGCATGCAACAACTTCTCTTTCCCAGGCTCACTTCCTTTAGCAGCATGCTAAAATGCAAAGCCTTCTCCTGCAGATTGTGATTTATGGTAGCTTTGCCACTTTTTAAGACTGTTCTTCAGCTCTGAGAAGCTATTGTTTCCTCAGCAGCCTGAAGGGAGCTGCTGTCTGGAACCATCAGTCTTTGCGACTTTAACAAGAAAATTTCCTAGTTAGAGATTTGCCTGAATTGTGTGATTAACACCAAGACATAACAGCACAAAGAAACGGAGGTGCAGCTACAAACTGCAGCATCTCTGAGATGGTGGACAGTCCCAATGACTCGTTATTAGCCAAGTGAGGCAACTGCAGTGATCCTGTGCGAATGACTAGCAAACTCAAGGCTCTGTTTCCCTCGGGGTCTCTGTCTCAGGTCATGAACACTCATGAGTGTGATTTGGCTGGTGCCACAGTGCCTAAACCTGAAATTCAATGGGGAAGCTGGACTTGTTTTTAAGCCTCAGAAACAACAGTTAAACCAGAGAACGTCCCAAAGGAAAAATGCAAAACATCTTTTTTGTCCATCATGATGGGAAAGGGAGATTTTCCTTTCTTCCAGCTTTAGAAAAAGCCTTGTATTTCCTCCATGTGACAGATCAGATGCCAAACTCAGAACTGTGTTGTTATGTGCACTGTGCAACCCGACTGTTGTACCCATAAGTCAGAGGGAGGGATGGAAGGGGAACAGAAGGTGCCTAATTTAATTCAAAGTTCTCAGGGAACATACATATTTGGGTCTGGACCTTACAGGCCTAACTTTTGTTAGCAGCCATTCAGGGACCATCTGTCATCAGCTGCAATGACAGAGGGTGGGATGTGGAGAAGATGCACATTGGCAAGGAGAAAGCACATTTTCTGAAGGACAGTGCAATGGGGATGCCAAACATGAATACACTCTACCTCAGCAGACATCTATAAACAGGCCATCCCTGGGTACCCATTTCTTCATTATGCTTCCCCCGCTGTTCAGGCTTCTTTGCAGGCATTTAGCATGCTCTGTTTCCCAAGAACACCTTTTGGAACTTAGCGTTCAGGAGAGGGACTATGCATGAAAATCCAGATTATGATGGGGAATGAAAAGAATAGGTGATTTGTTCTTGCGTTTAAGAGGCACAGAGCAAATTAAAGAATGAAACCCCACTCAGCCCAGCCAGTCCATCCACACATCCCCTTTCTGCTCTGCAAGGACAGATGCATCGCTAGGTAACTTACCCTCTTCGCAGTTGCTCCCTGTGAAGCCAGGACAGCACCTCCACTCCAGCGTGGTCACGGTTCGGTAGGACATTTTGTATGTGGGCCTGATAAGAGTCCTGTAACTAACACAAACAAGAAGTCAGCAGGCTGCACTTTCCTATCCAAGACAGTGCTGCTACCAATTCATCACACATCTTCTGGCCTGGAACTATCCCCAGAGCACCCTGCCACTCCCAGACGCAGAACAGACATGTAAAATAGCAGAGCAACTGTTCACCACACTGTGGATCTGATTCTGCAGTCCTTATTTTTCTCTTTAAACCCTCATACTGTTCTGGCTCTTCCCCTAGCCCAAACATCACCAACATGCTTTGTGGAGGGCTCATTGCTACTGAGTCATTGCAAGCACAGAGGTTTAACAAAGACTGGCATTAGCCTCTCACTCACTGTGTACTAAGAGTTTCCAAAAACTTATTTTCACAAAAATTGTATAAACATTATCTTTCTCAGATCTCTTCCCTTCTCCTGCTCCCCATCTCTCAGACCTGGGGGAAATTGTCCAACAGATTGAAAAGCAATCAGAACAGACCAGGGTCTGCATGCTACAGTGCAACACACAGATCGCTCTCCTTTAGCGAGTGGCACAAGGCACCGCCTGTTCCCACTAGCTGCTACAGCCACTGACCCTGCTCCTTGCTCCTTCTATGTGCATTAAGCAACATTTTAGACTTGTTCTCTGAAGCACCCCTCCTGCACACCGCCCAGGCTCTCAGCAGTCTGGTTTCCACCCTTTGCACTCCACCACAATGCTAAAAAACTTACTGCTCTCCTCACAGCAAGACCTTACACACAGAGATGTGTCTCCTTCGAACAGTCAGCCCAGTAGGTGACTTTCTTGAAATCTTACCCTCCCTGGGCTCCTCCTTTTCCAACACCTTTCCACTATAAGATCCTTTGCTTCCAAGGATCTTCCCTTGGTATTTCTCACTCCCATCTCCAGACAGCTTACCCTCAGCCTCCAGAATAAGCCTTCAGAAAACCTCCTCATGGCTTTCTTGCTTGCTACCCTCAAATTTGGGAAATTTTCTTACAAACATCAAGAAAACTATTTCATTGTCCTCCTTTCTTTACAAGTCCCTCATGTAAAAAGTCCTCTTTTCCACAAAATAGAAGAGCTCTAAGATTACACATGCATTTGACTGCCCACTCCCCAGACTAGCATTCCTCTAGATCAAGATTAGCTTTTCTTTTCCTGTATATTCCCATTAAAATACAGCTCATCTGTAAGTTACCTATTTCCATTCCCTATCATCAGAAATCACATTCATGAGGTAATTGAACCTTTTATACTGAGGCACCACAGCATGATAAAGCAAAGATCATCATGACAAAACACTAGATCAGTGACCTGGTTTCCAGCTTTTTTTTTTTCAGTCCATGTCAACTAGCCAACCTGTGCCTCAGCTTCCCCCCTCTGAACAGGGTTACATTCTTCCTCACAGTCTGGGTTTCACAGGGCATCTTTGTTAGCTCTGCGCACAGCACAAAGCATCCCCAGGGGCCAAATTAAAAACAAGTATTGTTGGAGACTAGACAGCTATTTGCAGACACAACCACCCTGTGCAAGACACCACAGTGATTCTGAAATCAAAGTAAGATGGCAAGTTGCATAAATCCCGGCTTTTGCTTTAAACCGCCCATCTTTCAAAGTCAACAAATCGGAGTTTTCCAGTATACAGCCAGACAAATCACTGCTACTATTCATGAAGTTAAAAGCAAACACAGAAGTTGTACTCTACAAGCTCCCCTCGAAATTCCTACTCCTGTTTAACAGCCAAAGGAATTTGGCACACACAGGGAAAGGCTGAAGCTTTGGGATTACAGTATTGCAGGCTGCAGCTTTATGCTTCTCTCCCAAGACCATGCAAGATACAAGCGCTGGAGTGCACAGATTCCTCTGGGAAGAGCATCCTCCCGCAGTGCTGAGAGTCACCAGGAGACGGAGCACTGCCCCAGCCTGCACCGCCTGCAGCACTGCCCCAGGCCTGCCCATGCACATGGCCGAAAGAGAGCCAGAAGTTGCATGGATCCAACCCGAAACTCCTCCAAGGGGTAGCAGGCACAGGTGTGCATACCAGATAGCACCGCAGTGACATTGGCAATGTTATTCCAAAGAGCAGTAACATACGCTCGCCAGGAGAGGCTGCCCATGTATGTCTTGGAAAGAAGGCAGTATCTCAGTCTTGATTAATGCAGCCTTTGGGAAACTAATTTCTCCATAAGCTGCGACTTGTTATTTATGCCAGCTGACAAACACAGAGACCACCTTCTCCTAGAGCCACCAGAAAAGAGGGCTGTACAAGCTTCCTCCTGAACACACAGCAGCCTGCACTTGGAACAGCATCGTCCAGTGATGGAGAATAATGCAATCTCCTTGGAACATTACATCCTCACCCTCCAAGTTGCCAAAAAGCACACCAGTTACTGCTAATACTGACAACTGCAATCCAGCCACTTGTCTAATAAGGACTGGAGACAGCCAGCTCGTCCCACCTAATTCTTTGCACTTCTGCACCCAATGGTATTTAGGAGTTTGCAATCACTAGTGAGCTTGATGACCTGACCCTACATTGATGCAAATAGACCTTTAGTGCTTTTCCACAGGTGCACCTAACACATGGAAGCTTTAAACATCTTGCCAAGGGTCCCTCAGAACAGCTCTGGCAAAGTTTAAGAACAGAACCCGAGCCTCCCAACTCCCAGTCTCGGCACTGGACTCAAGACATCTTGCTACACTTAAGCCCTGAACCATCAGTCAGAAGTTCATGACTTTGTCCCTAACACCACAGCTAGATTTGACCTTGAGATGAAAGTCTACATCCCCATTACCAGTGGCTGGAGCCAGCTAGTCTCCAACCACACCGTGATTTTAAAACCATGTTTCTGCCAACACCAAGATGTTAAAGCTCTTTCAAACTTCATTATGAAGTGCGGAGAGTGGCTTGAGCCAGACTGGAATCTTGGCAGCAGTTTTACATTAGGGAAGTAGCTATAGTTTTAATCCTCAAAAGAGCGAGGACTTCTTAGGGCATGACAAACATGGAGCTCAGCTGTCACAGCCTACCACCCACCCTGAATTTCCTGGAAGAGTCCTGATGTTTGCAGCTCTGTTCAGCATCGTGCAAGTCAGGCATGTGAAGCAGCCCCAGCTTGCTAGCTCCAATTTGCTCTAATGTTGCTCTGTGCTTCAGAGCACCATTTTTCCTCAATCATGTCACATGGCACCAAGGTCTGCTGTCACATTTATCACCAGATCGCATCATGCAAACTTCTGTGATTGTTATTCCAGAAGGTGAACAAAGAAACTCCTTTAGCAAAGGATTACCACTGTCTCTGATAACTGAAAAGCTGGAGGAGAGAGGGAAACATGGAAAAAGGAGAAGAAAAAAAAGATACCTGTTAAGAAACCTTAGAATGAACAGGGGTGGAAAACACAATGGGCAGAAAAGAGGGCTGATGGGAGATTAGGAAAATCTTTCCCTTGGATGTCACCCAAGCCACAAGCACTGGCATAGAAATACTGCAAAACCACAGTAAGAGGAGAGGTTAGGATGAGCCACAACCTGCACCTCTTTGTTTCCCAGCCCACAGTCCCTTTAAGCAGAAGGCTTCCAAGCACTTCACAGAGTAATGAACTACCAGGACCTGCGGCTCCACTACAAGAGACCAACATCATTTACCCACACGTTTCACTGTGACAATCCCAGGGAATGGGACAGCATGTCCATGCCAGCACTGGGGGAAGAACTCAGAAATCTTGACTAGCAGCCACTGCCTTCGCTAGATCAGATCACATGCTTGGCTGTCCTTGGAGACTGCCTGATCCATGTCAGACAAGCTACAGGGGCTCATCAACATGCAATCATCATTTGGGAAGCAGCAGAGACACAAGCAAGAGACTCTCAAATGACTGCCCAAGAAATGGTAATTGGGGATAGCAGGAGATGAGCGATTAGCTGATTTGGGAGTATGGACCTAGAAATGCTGGAAGGTCAGGACACATTTAGGAGCCAGGAGCCAGTAAGTCTCACACCCCAACACACAAGCATATGTTCCCCTTGCTCTCAAGGAAGTGTCACTGAAGACAACAGCCAGACATGCCACAAGAAAAGGAAAGAGTGTCATATTCTTGGACAAGAGCCTCAAAAATCAGGTCAAAGAGAAACACGTGATCTCTGCCATGACCCAAGCAGAACAGCCTGTCACACACAGGAAATACTTTCCCCTTTTTGGATCTCCTCTCCCCTTTGACACTTATAAACAAAACTGGTTTTACGTAACTACCACAGGAGAGGAAAGGGGTCAAACTCAGTTCCTTATCACAAGAGATGGTTTTGTTAGTGTTACTCATTTAATCATTCCAGTTTGTGCCCAAGGAGATCTCAGAGGTCTTCAGAGGCTTCAATTCATTTTTATTCAAGCCCCAGGTTGAACGGTTCAGCATCGCTTATTGGTAAGATTCAGGATATCGAGAGGAATGAATGCGTCTCTTAGACTGGCAAAGAACCTGAAAACCAAGAAATCCAAGCTTTCTTTCACCTACTGTTCTCGTGACAATGAGGAGAGGTATCAACCAACTCAGAACCCCAGTGGGCCCATCCCTGTACATATAACTGGCATACTGTCTTTGGAACAGGGAGAATCCATCACAGTTTTAACAAGTGCTAACTAGGCATTAAAAGAAATCAGAACAAAGCTTTTGGTCATTCCCCTAATTCTTGGCATGCACGGCCTGATTAACAGGCATGTCAAAAATCTAAAATTCCCTCTGCAAAATCAGGATGTTCTGAAATCTGATTTTAACATCTCAGGTTTTGTACCCAAATCTTGAAGTACTTGGCTACCCTGGTAAAAAGTGAGATTGGAAATTGTTGCAAAGGTACTGACGTAGAAAAGAAACTCCTGTGGGTGTACCCAGAGTCTCCTCTTCTCAGTGAAGCTATCAAGAACACATTTATTACCACCACCACCCTCACTCCAGACAGACCGTCCTAACTGTCCTCTGACTCCTATCAGACACTGATTACATCAGGTAGTTTCCCTATGGATTACAGACAAGATACCTTCACTTTAAACCAGCAGCACACAGCTGATGCAGGGGCAAGGAGTGCCTTTATCATCACATTTGCACTCATAACCATGGCAGAGACCAGCTAGACATTTGTGTTTTCCTCGTTACTCTGTGAATCAAACCTGTGCTCTTTTCTGCAGCCCTGGCTGTTCCAGCTTCCCTAGCACAAAGCCAGTAGTTCCCCAGGAGAGAACAAAACCAGAGGAGTTTCAGATGTGCTTCTCCAGACATGGGGCAAAAAACAAAACCTGCAGCTGCAGGAGTCTTGGAGGTCAATGTGCATGTCTTGCCTTTGCCAAAGGGGAGGAAGAGGACTAGGTTTCACTCTCAGACACTTTCACTTGTCTGGTTTGCACCACATATCAAGAGCCTAAAAGCAAGAAAACTGAAACCTCCACGCTTCCCATCCCAAGCTGTGCAGAGCACCGCTTTGAGGTACTTACTGTCTCTCAGTCCCAAGAAGAAAGGACATGGAAAAAGAAATGTTTCAATGCCACCAGAGCAATCTGCAGCTCCTGTTTTTATTCGCAGCTAGGTCTCAGTGCTATTGCTGAGCAGCACTGTGCTTCCCCACTGGTGAGGAGGAAGAGTGCCCAGACAACACGTCTGGGCAAGACAAACAGGCCTCCAATCAGCAGCCTAAGGACACCTGTGCCTGAGCACAGCCTGCAAAGCAGATGGCTCTGAGCATTGCCCAGACAGCTGGCCGATAGCACACACATCCCCTTCTGAAAGTACGGCTGTCCATGCTGTTCCCAAATCTGAGAAGACGCCTTTGTGCGATGCCTCTAATCGCTTACACACCCAGAGCCTCTGTCCTGTTCGCAGTGGGACCATTCGTCCTGCTCTAAGCCCTGCATGCATGGGAGGGCAGGCGTCTTTTTCCAAGCATGCGACTCTGCAGCTTGGAGAGAAATAAGGGAACTAAACACATAAAAGAGTTCCTATGTAACAGGACTTCAAATAGCAATCCTAATGCACTGGAATAAGCTCTGGGATTTATTATTCAATTGACTGGAAAGAAAAAGAGAGAGAAGGGTTTCCCTGTGGCGTTACTACTTCTGAAACTGAGAAACATCAACTACAGGCCAATCTCTTGGGTGACATATCCCCAACCTCTGCTACTGACCCTGTAGCAATAAAGTCTTCAAAAGCAAAGAAACTGAAATGGATGATCCTGCAGAATTCTTGCTTTGCTATTCTGAAAACTAGCTTGTAAAAATCTCTCCAGGAACAGCAATAGGCTCAGTTTAAGCGAACAGCAAGACTGATCCATGTAAGATGTGCAGTCTACATACATTAAAAATGCAATCAAGAGCACCTATCATCTCTGATAAGCTGAACCAGCTAGATTATTGAGAGAAAAGATGATGCAACGGCTGGCAGTCAGAAAGAGCATACCAGACTTGCAGCATTGCAAGAATGCTCTCCCCTTCCATCACCTCTGGGTGATATTTGAAGCTGACATAAGAGTAACTTCGTGCTTAGGATTTTAACAGCTCTCTTAAAAACGGGGGGTGAAAGACCTCTGGCCTTGTTCTAGCTGAAGCCTGGAGGCCAGATATGGCCATCCCTGTACAAGCCAGCTGATGGTTTTCAAGGTGAATCTCCAGATTCTCTGAAGCAAGAGGATGCTACAGAGACAGAATTTCTCAAAGGCTACAGTGAAAAGGAGCCATATGGCCATCGATTAAGGCAAAAAATAGTAGGATGAAAACCTGCCCAGCTTCACTGAGAAAATTCACATTTCTAAGGTCAAACAAGTAGAAGAGGAGTCAGACTATCCTGCCACAATCTGAAGATGTAGGTTTCCAGGTATATTATACAGAATTTCACAGCAACCAGAGATGAAGCATAAAATGTTTGTCTTCTGAAAACCATAACATTAAGTGACCTGCCAGGCTATACCTCACATTGATTTACCTCCTGATTGAGAAACTATTTTACTGGCTACAATAACCACACACAAATCAAAATTAGGACTCTTGTCTGACTAGGGGATAGCAAGAAGTTGCCCTGCTCTCAAAGGTCATAAGATACAGCAAGACAAAGGAAATATTGTTCTCATCTTACAGGTGGCTTCAATACACAGCACCACTTGACCAAAGGCACAGGAAATCACAAAAGCTCTAGCAACTGAATGCAGGTCTCAAATCCTTGTCTAGCCTACAAGACCAATCTTCTCTGTGAAGCCTCTAGGAGGGTACAGTCCTAAGCATGGTAGAGCTGAGCCTACAACAGCTGCAACAAAAAGATTGCTCAGGAGAAGGGTCACAATTCAGATGCAAAGTTTTACTGGGAGCTGGGTGCAACCATTCAGGCAGCAGAGACCCAGGGATTACGTTACTGCTGAAACGTCAAGCAAGTGACTTATCCCTTCCTTCAGATAAGTAAATGGTATGCGATTTTTATAATGCATTAGGAGCTTCAGCCAGACTTCTGGAAAGCTGCCTATTCACTCCGTAGCGTGACAAAGCAAAGGCATATCCTATGGCGCGCAGAAGTCTAAGCCCTTACTGGACAAATGGAGAGAGTTCAAGAACAGAGATCTGCTGAGGGAAGGTCTCCAGCCAAGACACCTCCAAAGCAACTCAGCACCCAAGCTAAATAAAGAGTCTGGGGTGGGGGTCGGGAACAGAGCAGCTCATCCCATCCGAGCCAAGATGACGACACTCCCGCAAGAGAAGTACAGCTGCCAACTTGCAAGTGAACAGACAGCAAGGACACTGCACAACTGAAGCTGCTAGGCTGGGGAACTCACAGATATTCCTCTGTCAAAGGCTTGACCCTGAGCTGCAGTTTGTGCAATAAGGAAAAGAAACATAACACAAATCAACAAGAGAGAGGAGATGATCCTTGTCTGGCCACACTGATGTCTGCTTGTAAGCAGAGTCTCTCTAATGGAACACCCCTCTCAGCTGTCATTGCATGGTTGAGAGATGCCTTTTTTTGGCTGGTGTCCCTTTTGCTAATGAGCCTCCTGATAACAGATGCTGGCAGAACGAAAGCTCTCCCAGATTTGGTTGACTCCCTGTAAACAAGGAGATGAAAACAGTTTATTTCAAGTCACATCTGGGAGAAATACTATAAAGCCAGACTAATGCTGATAGCCTATTGATATTGTGTTGCTTACAGTCAAGCATAACACCATGTGAATCTGCTTGTGTTTTCCCTTATAATTCCAGGTCAGGCACCAGAAATATCTCCAATAGATGTATAGGAGAATGGCCAGAATGTCAAGTTCATCTTTCATGCAAAGGGGAAACATATATCTATATTACCTAAGCAACCACAGGGGTAGAAATTAGATATACAGAGCATGACCATTTCTAGCCACCAACAAACAGACCCTGAGTGTGCCTGTCGCGTCTTGAAAGCTAGACTTCCAGAAAACCTGAGAAGACAGAGGTGCTGACACAGAGAAGGCAAGAAGGAAACAGGAACAAGCCTGTTTGATGGGCACAAAAACACTGGCCCTGTAAAGCATTCTTGCTGGAGCCATCTTGTAGAGCAGACAGAATGAAGCAAGCAAGTTTATGCCTGCATCTAAGGCTGCAGACAGAACAGAGAAGCTCCTTCATATTGTAGGAACATGCTCAAGGACCGAAAGGCTGGAGAGTACCATGTTTAGCAACACCAGGGATTCTTTGGTCCCCCTTCCATCAAGCTGATGCAAGCACTCTCCTGAGGTAGGATAGGTCACTGAAATTTGATACTCCTGACTACTTCCCCTGTAAAAGGTATCTATTGAGGACATCCTTACTCAGGATGTCTGCCAAAGAGATGAATGCCTTAACCTCTCAAGCAATTGGGGCATGCAGCATTTCTGGTATTTAATCCTGCAGTAGCAGGACTGGAAGAAGTATGGGCAGAGGTGTCCTTACTGAGAGCCATGGTGGCAAAGCAGCAAGCCCATGGGCTCAGGCTCTGCCATTCCGTACCCATCATGCTCTTCTTGGGAGAAGTCAGTCTGAAACACAAGAGGCAGTATTCACCCCAACTGCAGTGCCAATACTCATGGAAGCCTTTGGCCTGCATCATGGACAGGAGGTTCATCATAGGAATAACCATATTCCTGCTAAAAAAGCCCAGTTTCCAGGCAAATGGCCCAGTAACTAGACTTGCTAGAGTAGCATTTCTTTTTCCTTTTGAAAAAGTAGGTAGAAAATCACTCTCAAACCCATTAGGACAAAAATTGAAGCAGGGCACCTGAGTTTAATTTTCTGCTCTGATGAGTGTCACATTTGTCTTCTGTAGGAGTAGTCAGAGACATTGCCCCAGGAAGCCCTGCAGCTTGGTATAAACTTGCCTCCCTTCAAAGCCAGTTTCTCAATGGAAAAAGAAGGAAACAAAGTATAACACTTCCCCCATGTTAGGGGACTGCACTAGCAAATGAGATACTGGACAGAGCAGAGGCTCAACTACCTCACAACTTTGTGGACTGTCTTTTCCAGTGCTACCTTTAGGAATTTGTCATCAGACAACAAAAAAGAGAGACGGGTGATTTTTGAAGAGAGAATTTTGATTTTGTTGAAGGAGGGGAAATATGCAATTGTTAAAAGCTCTCATTTGTTTATTTCAGCTTGGCTGTAAGACAAGTATATTCACACATCCCTAGGCACTGGCAGTATAACAGAGATGGGCAGCCATATAGGCGCCGGGAAATAAGACCTCAATATACATTGAGGCTCAGGATTAGCAGAAGCTTCATGCAGTAGTTACATGTCACAATATCCATCAGTTTCAGTGGCTGTTCTTCATTCCATTATCAGAAGTCAAATGCATCGCCAAAAAAAACAAGCAACCACTAAAGGGAGGGAGGGGAAAAAAAAAAAAAGAAAAAAAAAGGCTTTGGCTTCACTGCCATTTGCTCTCAGGGCTCTCCCCTCTGCAGTGACCAGCACAGTAGATTGTCAGGAACTGGCGTAATCTGCTCCTGTTTTGCCATTGCTGATAACTGGGTGGGCTCGGGCATCTCTGTCAGCAGTTTTCTGGAAGTCCTCAGGAAAGGGAGCTCCACGGTCTCTTTACTTCACGTAAGCATGTCATCAGGTGTATGATTAGAGGACAGATGGTGTAGCCATTTCCTTGGAAGGGCGCCAGTTGTTTTGCCTATCTTATGCTCCCTCCCGCTTTCAAAGGGAACAGAGCATTCGCATCCTCATGTCCCTTCAAGTAGGTTTCTTCCTGGCAACTGTCTTCTAGAAAGGCAGCTCCTGTCAGCTGAGCTTTCACCAATTGAGGTCTTAAATATCAATAACCTCAGCTTCTTTCTATGCTATTTTCAAATAGAAAGAAAAATTGAGATGTCTGCTGCCATTCTGCATTGTCTCCAAACAATTGGACTCGTCAGGCAAATGAGGCGAACTACATTTGAAACTGAAAATACTCCATGAATAACAGTGTCACAACAGCAAACACATTTCTTTAAAGTCTCTTGGTTAGCAAGAATCAATGCATATGAGTAACTGTAGTAGCCCACAAAAAGGATTCTTACCAGTAACATGATCAATTGTTTGGTACTCATGCAATTACAGTGATGTTAACCAGGAAAAATAAGCAAGATTTTTGGCAAGTTTTAGAGACAAGGTGAAAGCTCACAAGTTTCCAATGACAATGATGTGCTTAAAAAGTCTGGGAAATTAAAAAGCTTCAACAGAATTTTGGCCATGACAGTGTAAAATATTAAGTGTTTCAACCACAGCCTTGTGTAAAACAAGACCAAAGAGACACCAAAGCAGATATATTACAAATGAAAAAACTCAGACTGACCAGTGGCCAAGTAGAAACTAGAGAACCAACTGTGGTAACTGCCACATGGAAAACGTGAATTCCAGATGAACAGAGTCACAAGAGCAGTTCAGTGTACGCAGGACGCACATAGATTTGGGAGATGGATATTTCTGAGTGTTTGTCAGTAGTTCAACCACATTTTGGCTAGGTTATCAAGTAGAAGAGGACCTCAATCACTGCCCTGTGGGTGAATTGGTAGCAAAAGAGTAATAAATGACTAAACCCTGCTAGCTAAATTACCGGCTTGTCTACATGGGAAATTGTTATAGAAGCTAAGTGTAAATTTAAAGCACAATTGCTTTTCTGCACCAATTCCCTAGATGGCTGGATAATATTATTCTGTTCTGAGAATGTCTTTCAGAGAAGGCAAAGCTAAACAACGTGAAGACACTTTGCATATAGAAAGGTGGTAGCTTCACATAGTTATTGCACACTTTTTTTTTTCCTCCATGTAGATGGACCCTAAGACAGTAAAGGATTGAAAAGCACAGCAGACTAATAGCAGACTAGGGGGAAACTTTTGACAAGCCATGGTCTCCAAGCCATGCGTCTCATCTAGGGAGAGGTAACATTGCACTTTTACATATGTCTGTAAAGCATATTGAGATGTAGGAGTAAGAGGTGCTATAAGATAATTCCTTTCTGAAAGGTACAGTGCACCTTACTGGCATCTATTACTGGCTGCAAGTAATTTGAGTGAAGCTTTCCAATGTATCTGGGATCAATATTCCCCTTAAAGAACCCGAGTGAGGACTCAATCCCAGTCAACCCCCTAGTGTCATCTGTCTAGCATCCTCACCAACCCTGTTCAGTCACATTGCACTCTCATGGACTTTACACTTACTCTAGCTTCATGCTTGACTAATAGCAACCATTTTTCCAGCCTCCTGTTTGCTCTTCTCCACAGAAGACTGCAGAACAACCTAAGCTAAGACTGTTTCACATAGCTTGCCCCAATACTACACATATCTACACGTGTAATTATTCTGCAGCTAACACCAGTGGTATTCCTTAGCTATACCACCATAAATCAGAAGATTAGCATCTGACCCATTGAGCTCAGCCTTCTATGCAGTGCTTAAAAGCTAACCAAACCAATGAAAAGTGCGGGGTAAATTGTATGTGCAACATAAGACAGTAAGATTTTTTACCTGACTAAATTGGCACAAGGTCCTGGCCACCGGCAGCTCTGATAAACTCTCTGGATCACTGTTTCTGACCCATTCTGCACTTGGCAGGAAACAGTCCGAGTAACCGTATAGTGACACCAATGCCTGCAGAGAGAAAGGACACTGTTAGTCCCAGTAACACACCAACATATATCAAACTGCAATAAAAAAGACAAAGTAACTAGGGGTGGTGTAGTTTCTTCCGCCAGCCATAGAAAGCCTAACTTTCAGTCTTATCACCCCACACCCTCCACCCAATAGCTGCAGAGAGATTCCTGGCTTCTGCCAATCTGAATCACAAACAAGGCCTCTTGCTCGGTTCTCAAGAGGCCAGAGTTTTACAGTGCATAATTTAGTTCTGTTAGTTATCATAAACAATAGGACTTCAGAAAAAACATCTTCTAAATCTCCTGATAGTCAGCTCCCATTGTACTGGTCTTAATTTCATCCTGTTCATTATAGTGTCATTCCCTGGCCTCCTACCACTTGAACAACATCTAAGTCGGAAAATTCTGCTTTTTGGTGTGGTGGCGTTCATTGTCAGCAGGGCTGGAACAAGCTGGGTGCTGAACAAATCATATTGCTGCCCTGGAGAGGTTATGGTCTGAAAATGGGCAAGACAAAATGTGGAGAGGGAGGAAACAGACTCTTATGCTCTCTCACAAGTGAGGACGACAAGAGTAAGAGAGACCTCTTCACTCCAAGGCATGTGAGCAGGCAGGAACTGAAGTGCCCGTCCTGTGAATCAGGACCCACAGAGCCCCTCCACCTTCTCTGAAAAATATTTTTAAATTCAAGTGCCACACTTGAGAAAAACAAGAAATAAAGGTGTACTTTTATTTCCCCTTGCAAGCCTCGCTCTTATTTGCCAAATTCTGGTTCATATTTTTGCTTCTTTAACTACACAGAGGTAACAGGTTGGACATCCACCTTCCCACTGAGTTGGGGATCAGAACTGGAGGCAGTAGCAGGTGGTGGAGACACTGCCCTGTGCTCTGAAACGCACAAAGCAGCTGCCTGATCATTCCCTACGCATGCAAGAGTCCTGCTTCTCAGCCACCTCAACCCAAGAGCACTAAGTACAATTCCTCCCTTCTCCTCTAAATGTTATGGTGGCTCCCCAGCATCGCACACCAAACTTCTTGCACCATGGCAGTAAACACATTCCCTCCTCCTTCTTCTGCCCACCTTCCCAGTGGTCATTCAATTTTCCCAGTGGTCATTCAATTTTCCCAGTATTTGCCATTTGCTGGGTTTATTGCTTTTTGTTTCCTTTTTGGATTCTCCTTCTATCCCTGCAGGAGGCTCCCTGCTCTTTGGCTAACTCTCATTCCCATGAATAGGCGCGCGCATGCCAACAGCCAAGCCGAGTGCTGCAGATCCCAATGGGCGAGCGGGGGCCAGCAGGCTGCTGACCCAGCCTTTGGCTGCAGGCAGACAGCAGCCCGTGCTGCTGAACTGGGGCTCCCAGAGTCAGGGTGGCTTTCAACTCCAAGTGGCAGAAGCCCCTCAGCAGCATCGAGGCAGAGCCACGCAGCTTTGCCTGCTGATACTGCTCCACTCGCTGCAAACTTGCTTGTGGTTCCCCATAAGGAAGCCTACATGACAGTTGCATCTTGAGTGCCTCCCAGGCTTGCTGGGAGATCACAGAGTCACCTCTCTCACGTTTGTTAGGGAGCTGCGGTATATTTTCAGTCCTGTTTATGGCTCTGTTCAATTGGGCATTAATGCGACTTTGTGCTATCAGGCCCTTTGGCTGGACCTGGAGAGGAGCCAACACCGCAGGACGCCACTGTGGGAAAGGCCTGGAGCAGGCTCCCAGCAGCAGCTGTCCCAGCACGGGACTCCTGCGGGCTTGCTTTGGAAATGGAGGAGCAATCCCTAAAAAACTGAGCAGAAGACTGAATTAAGGATTCCACAGAAGATACCAAAATTATTTATATGGCCATATGCAGCAGGGGACCGGTGATTTCATTGCTATAAGGCAAGATTACCAGAAAAATGCTATTTTTTCCTAGAGGTTATATCAAATATCTAAGGATGGACAAATGCTTAGGCTGCCCAGTTGTTCCCAGTAAAGCACAGTTGGAAAGTAATAGCTACTGTGCTATAAATACAAACCCTGGACTCTAGATCACAGTCCCTCATAGCCAACTGTATCTACTAACAGCCGAATCATAGAACTGAAGGGCAAAATCAGGGGAAAAAAAAAGATTAATGAAGCCTAAGATCACATGATGATTGCAGATTCTTTTACAGGCTCAACACAACTTTGATACAAAGTTTAGGGGACAAAAGAAACATGAAGACAGAAAAAGAGATGGGAAGTGGGATAATTTTTCAGGCTAGAGTTCTGCTTTTAATTTCAAGTGCACACACAGTGCAATCAGTCCCCTTTTTGTCTCTCCTAGCCCTAGTCATAGGATTTGTTCAAAGAGGTATCGCAGGTAAGACTGGTCTAGTACCTCCTCACACCATAGGAATATCCATTTGAGCATGGAAGAAAAAGCAACCAGAAGAAAGGACAAGTATGAAGGAGTGGAAGAAACCACCGCTACATGCTATTTAACTCAAGCACATGTTTTTAGCACAGTGCTTACAGCAGTCTGAGGGACAGCACAACCCTCCTGCACAAGCCTCGGGACAGAAACATTTTGTGTCAGGCAAAGCAAACCGTACATATACAGAACATGACAGGATAATGGCAAGAGCATATGTCCCAAAATTATGAAAAAACAAAACTTCTCATTAACATGCAATGAGGAAAAGAATTGATCCAACCACAGGAGGAAGAATGAAGCAGTGTTATGCACACCAGCAACATGTAACAGATCAAGAAGGGACATGGATACTAACAAACTCAGAATAAAGTTACCAAACATTTTAAAACAGAGCATATTTATCGAGTACTTGAGGACCTGCCCTCACATCAAGAACATTCTTCCAGCTTGCCAATGAAATCCAAATAAATTGAATATTTATTTGCACACAATATGCCTTAGCTGTTACATAGCTTGCATACATACGCCTCCCGGCCTTCTCCCATGACAAAGTTCCATTTGCAAAAAGTACTGTTTCCATTGTGTGGAGTTGGATTATCCCACACTGATATTATTCCACTATAATCCTGACTTTGATGGACTTGCTTCTGAGACAAACTGTCCCACTTTCCTGGAAAAAGACAAAGTATTCTGTGTCAGACCAAGAAAACGCAACTGCAATAAAAGCAAAACCCTACACAGCTGATGCTGAAACTGGAGAGCTTCACATTCCTGACAGTGAATAAGGTGGGAAGGGGAATGAAGAGATGAACAGCACTATGCACCCCAGCACAGCACAGAAGAAAAAAAAGCAGACTTTGGAGGCACTCTCCACTTGCCAGAGGGAATCTGGCAGCCTATCTGCTCTGGTTAATGTGTAATGGAAACTCCAAATTACAACTGTCAAAGAGAAATTAGAAACTAACCAATACTCCTCTCAGCCCTTCCCCGGCATAGGCCCAGATTCAGCTTCATCTTGGTCCTACAAGAATTATTTTCAACCTGTTTTGGAGTCTAACACTCCATTAAATACCTCTGCGGACCTGGATCTAAGCAGGTGGCACCACGCAGGCTGCCTGTATAAAAAGCCACAAGAACGGCTGAATATTGTAGCTAACTACAAAAATGTTTTCTCCAGGCCTTCAGTTCAGTAGGTGCTTCCAGCACACATTCAGATTGTTTTTTCCAAATTAGTCCAGAATAGCTGCTGTCAGAGTGGGTCTCTTGCACATTCACTCTGCCTGGTCCTTAGAATTAGTTTTGCAGGCACACATATACCCTAGCAGGTCAAAGGAATTTTGCCCTCAAGTTGTCATTTCTGCCTTTGAAAAACCTTTCTCAGAAGTGAGATGTGCTGCTGGACAGAGCTGCTTACGCTCTAGTGACAGAGCCTCGGGCAGTGGTAGGAGGCAAAGGCTGCTCCCACACTCCAGTTCACGTGATAGAGGCCTGCACATTGGGAAAAAAACATTCCCAGCTTCATTTCCTCAGATGACCTAATCAGAGGCCCATAATAAAAGGGAGCAATCATTACAGGAAATGAGAACCTTCCCCAAAGTTCTCGTTTCATCTGTTTCCTAGCCTGAAGCTATCACCTGGTTTGCCAGTCTAAACAGGACTACCAGTCTATAGCAAAGAAACACCTCATTCAGTTAACTCGGGATTAAGAATAAACTTCCACCTTCTTCAGCTGGAGCACTCAGAGTCCAATAAAGTAACACAACTCTTGTCACCTCAGCACTCACAGACTCTTCTTTAAAGCAGTCAAAAACTGGGCTTCTGTGAACCACAGCATGGATCTTAAGGGCAAAAAACAGTCAAACCACAAAGACACTTGGGGAATCTGATACAAACACAGGTTTTGCTAACTTCTTTCTTTACCAAGAGAGGGAAGACTTCAATTATAAAGGCACCCACCCAGGAGTGAGAGATACATTCCCATTTGCAAACACCATGCTCTTTGCTTCACATAATTAGCAGCACTTTCCTATAAATGTTACATGCCCCAGTGGAAACTGAATGCCTGAAAGTAAGCAGGGGAGGCAGAATAACTAGAATGTAGCTAAGTGTAAAATGCATGAGGGTACATAACTTGGGACTCACTGTAGATATAATGGCACAGTGAGTAAGACTGAAAGAAGACAGACCAACCCACCCCAAGATTTCTTCTTGCAAGCCAAAAGTCAGTACATCTCCAAAACACAAGCAGGATTCAGACAAAGTGACGAAAGGCCCCACCATGGCTTACAGAGATTATAAATGACCCCTTATATTATATACAGATGCTAGCAAGAAAGGTTTAAGACTTTTGCAGGCATGCACCCAGGATGGCAGAGAATATATTATTGCTTATTCAAAGAGAATATTCCAACCAAGAAAATGCAGTGATCCAAACAACAGCTCCTTTAGGGCTGGGCCCACTGGATCTTATGCACGCTCATCACCAACATATTTAACAAAATGCCCTGCAGTGCCTTGTGGAGTTGGTCTTCCACTGCTTTGCTTAGAGAGGTGAGTCTCAGTTTATCCATTTTCCCCAGCCATTTCCAAAGAGACACCCTCTTCTCACACCCTATTTAACTCTTGGAAGACTTTCATGGACAACTGAGGATCTGCAGACCATAGCCTGTGAGCTACTGACTTAGACAATTTCAGTCCAGGGCTACAGACCAAGACCTCATGTCTCGATCACAGCTGACAACATATTGTTCCAGAGGGAATACAAGTGTTGATGTCAGCAAATAGCCAATAATATTTATTGTGTAGGTTCCAGACAGATGCAAAAAAAACGTTACTGTGGATGTTTCAGACTAAGTAATAAATTCATTTTTTTGCCTTCATTTGGAGGTACTCTGAAAAGTACTGCTCTGAGCTTACACGGACCCCTCCCTCAGCAGATGCTGGGAGGGAGTTAACCACTCTCTGCTGACTCAGTAAGGCCAGTGACGCATTGCTTTGGGCCACCTGGACACCGAGGAGACACCAAGGCTAGCTTTCCAGGGTGTGCACTGAGCAGGCTGAGAAGACCTCACAGAGCAGCTGGTCCTCAGGGAGGCTTGAGCTGCGTTTTGCTTCTGCAGCCAGACACCAGGGAAGAAGGTAAATTCTGGACCCTACAAGCTTTCTGAACATCCCATCCCATCCCTCTCAGTAGACAGGACTACTAATAGTGCACCCTTTGGATGCACCATTCAAGAAAGAAAAGTGAGTCTAAGCCTGGAGTCTCTAGACATCTGCAGAGCTTGTAATACTATAGAGAGGGAGAAAAGAAAGGGTTATAGCACAGAGAGAAATCTAAGCTAACAAATACCCAGGCTAAAATACTGTGAGCTCCAGAAGAGCCATATACCCACATACCAAAGCCTAATTCCTGGCTAGCACAACTGAATCAGTTTAGAGCAACTGTTTCATGGAGGGGAAGGCACCAGACAGCAAGCACCCCCCTCCTTTCTTGCCAATTTGATCTGCCTAGTACTTTTTCCTAGGCCCACCACTCAAAGCATACGTAGGGAGTCTCTCCACCCACTTCCCCACTGTAAACACTTCCAAAAGGCCTGCACCACAACAAGCTGACAGCCTCATCCCCAAAAGCAACTTTTACTTGTTTCCTAGTCCAAACCACTGCTTTTTATCCAAGGTCCTCAGACTCCTGGGGCCCTGAAGGGGCTTCTAAGGGGGTTGCAAAAGAAAAGCCAACTGTTGGCTGGTAGGTTTCATTTCACCAGACAAGTGTTCACAAACTGAACAACGTCAGAAACCACTGGGCTGAACTGATCAGGACTCAGCAAGTAGCCTGTTTAATGAAGAGGCTGCAACTTGAAAGTGAAAGCAGTTACATTCTTGCCTAATCACTTCTTTCAGCGAGACCACAGTTCAGCTTCACACACAAAACTGACTTGCTGCCATGCCCTCTTAAGGACAGACCTACAGCAGGCAACACCTACCACATACAGGAGCTTCTTCTGGCTCACGTGTTCACTGCAGCGAAGGACACAGCTACCGTTCCAGATAACACTGTCCTTACAGCACATCACGCTCCTACCAGCATGAAACACTGGGCTTTCAGCAGAGACAGTCCTACAAGTTAGACTCTGAACAAAAACATTTATGCTGTTGTAAAGCTAACTAAAATGGAGATTTAATGTGGTTTCAGTACTCCTATGAAAGCACGTGCCACACAGTATAAGTCAGACAAAAGCTCAAACAACTGAGCCAGGACAGAGGAAAGCAGAAGTGCTTCTGAAAAAATGGCTTTATATGCAGGATGGTTTCATCAGCACCTGTTGCATGTGTTTGGGCACGAACCGACTCTTCCCTCTCCCGATAAATACCATAGATGTCTCTCAACAAGGTTAGCATTTCTGATGCTTGTGATTTACCCTAAAGCTTTGAGCTGTGTAAACAACTGCACTGAATTATCTTTCTGTTTCCATAAGGATAACACAGTGTGTTATACTTAGCAGAGATCAACATTTAGGGCACAGAAAACAGTAGGAGTGTTTTGATAGCTAGATAGATTTCCCCGAGTTTCCTCGTAACATTTTTTTCACTCGAGCTATCAGTTTCCCTACAATCCTAGAGAGGAATTTCAATAAAATCAGAAGGTCACTGACTTTTACTGGGAAAAAGTTGCTGTTCTGGCTGAATGAGAGCAAACCATGCCCTTTCCTCTGTGTAAATAGCACAGCATCCTACTTGCTGTGCCAGAACACCAATCCATACATTGTGTGCTGGAGCCCCTGGTTAGCCGGAGTCAGTTATTTATACATTCCACTGAGGCCAGAAGCAGAAGTTGCCCTGTGCGTGCCAAGAAACCTAAAATTCAAAGGCTGCCAGGCTCTCTGGGGTATCTCTTCCTGAACAACCCAGTTCTACACAATCACATATTATTCCTTTCTTATTCACAAATACACACCTCCCAGAATGTGCTTTGGCTCTCATCAGGATCAAGTTTACCATCTACTTCAGTTGGTTGTTATTAGCTTACTTTCTTTACTGCTATGACCCAACTAAAAAGGAAACAAGCCCATCACATGCTGCTGGAAAGCTCAGATAAAGGCTAAGTTGGGCATAGGGTTCTCGTGTTCCCAGCCATATCTGAGCTCTCCCCAGGTATCTAGGTTTTGGGATCCAAGGCAGCAATTCAGCTTGTTGTCCAGAGAAGAGAGAGCTACAAAATTCAATCGTGGCTACCAGTCTCCACAAAATTAGGATACTCAAAGTTGAGGGATTGATTCAGGTCAGTGGTCTGTAGCTCAATGGACCATTTCTAAGGAATCCATGAAAGACTACATGGGGAGGAGGAGGGAGGGGAAGAAGGAAAGGGACTGCACACAGATATATGACAGCAGGATTAAGTTCAAAGCAGGGTCTGCTCTTCTGTTACAAAGTTTTGAGTGGTCTGCCAGTCAGAAGACACGAAAAGCCACAGAAATCCTGTCAATATTGATGTTTTACGCATGCCTTACTCCCACTGAATCTGAGTACTTCACAGTCATTAATGCAGGTTAGCCTGACTCCTGTGAAAAAGGGAGAAAAATCTTTATAGCAGCCCATTCATTTGGGGAAATGAATAAAACTGGAAGATTGCTGGTGTTTCTGAAGCCAGACAGCAGCAGCAGCCATTTGAAGCAGCAGAGAGCCAGAGGCATGAATAGGAATAAGACAAGTTCCAGGTCTCCCACTCTGCTATGTCAGTCAGACAAAGATTTGAAGGAACTCCAATCTTTCTGCCTCCCAGTAATAGTTTGCAAAAAAGAAGGGACCATAAAAATAAGTTCTGCCTAGCTAAGTCAGAGGGGACAATTTATCTAGGTACCTCCCAATAGCATAACCTTTCCCTAGGGGGCAATATGTTCTGTGTTTAGCACACTTCAAACATTCAGTTGCCAATAATAGTCTTAAATTCTCCCACACAAAGTGGATTATCAGAGACTGCTGGAGGGAAGTTTCGTCCTAGAGGAATCTTTACCTTAGGAGGAAAATGTAATTCAGTCTGCACAACAGCTTTAATCTTCAGCAGCTTCTGCAGCCAAGCGCATTTAACTGTGCCTTCCTTGCTTTGTTGTGTGCATGGTTGACCTTCCAAAACAGCCTTACCTCCAGGGCTGAATTAACTTTAATTGATAGGAAACTGCATAAAATTTTGCCTTATCGTTCTACAGTCATTGAAGTTACAGGGGT
Organism: Apteryx rowi; assembly: GCF_003343035.1. Classification (NCBI taxonomy): domain Eukaryota; kingdom Metazoa; phylum Chordata; class Aves; order Apterygiformes; family Apterygidae; genus Apteryx; species Apteryx rowi. Next base: position 1,599,424 of record NW_020448308.1, read on the forward strand.
TAAGGGAGAAACTCTCCCTACTAGAATTATTAAAAGCCTAGAAACAGGATAGCTGAGCCACGGGTGCAACTCTGTCAGAGACACAGCTCCCCAGGGCAACATTCAACTTCCTTAGCCATGAGACCATCACTTTTCTTCTTCCAAACCCCCACCTCATTCACAAGGCACCTTCCAACTGCTGTAACTAATGAAGCAGGGGCCCTGCAGACAACAGCAATCCTCTATTACACAAGCTTGATTCATTTTTAGAGCAGATCCACCCTGTACATCAGCACTAATATAAATGCAGAACTTTGCATATGCACACAAGGGCTCACAGTCGAGCAGGCAGGTAGTATCAGAAATAAGGCAGAATTAAAAAGATTAATCATGTTCAATACACACACCTCTATGCCTATGTACCTATTTACGCACACACAAGGGGGAAGGGGAGAAAGGGCTCAAGGAAGATCTCTCCAGCATAGAGTCCGTCTGATTTTTACCCACCATGCAGCTCCTCTTTATTCGCTGGTGGCATGTTCTGACTGAATCAAACAATAAATATGGTTGACCCGAATCATAATTATCCTCATCATGAAAATGAAAAGACATTAGTGCATGACTGAGTGCTCAGAAATAAAAGGGGGGTTCACTCCTTTGAAGTCCTTTGCTTTTACAGGCGTTCTTCTCAGCATTGAGCTATATTGCTGCTCCCTCCTCCAAGATTATTGTAATCAATGAGAAGACAGTAGTTTCCAGTGTTCACAGAGGTAGAGAAGAGAAAACCTACAAAAATATCCACGGAATCCGTCTTTGTTAGATTAGACTGACTTGATGGAATTTGGCATTCGATATCCATGCAGCATGGAAATCATGCACAATTACAACCAAGTATGTCATTTTTGCAACATAAAAGCTCCTTGAATTAGAGCCTTTCAAAAGAAGAACCTGAGTCTAAACATCTTTGCATAGCTGGGTAACTCAGCTGTAGACAGGTCTCCCACCTTCATATTTCCAATACATCCACAGTACTGGTTTGTTCATTCCTAGAAAGCCTGATCTTGAAGGGAGGGGGTGTGGGTAAGTAAAACCAGTAAGACCTTGATTGAAAGTATAGAGCTGGGACGTGGAACACCAGCTATTTGTTTAAAATATACCCATGTTTCTAAAGGACACATTTGCCATTTGACTATGCGCCTGGTCCAAAAAACCTGATCTAGTACTGCTGAAGCTGAAGACAGCGGCCCCAATTTTCATTAGAGTACATGATTCATTTTATCAAAGTCAGTACCAGTACACTCTAAATTTACACCAACATAAATTCATCCAGAACTAAGCTCTCCAACTTTGAAATAGTAGAGAGTGGAGAGGAAGTTGTGGGTAGAAAGACAGGACACCAACACACACCAGTTTGTCCTCAAAAACTTTGGGGAGAGAAAAACGTTAAGAAAACTAGCAGTAAGGAGTCAGCAACCCTATAACAGTCTCCTGCATTTATGGACTGAATTAGCTGGTTTCCAGTATCTCCTTCAAACCAAGCATTTAGCCATACAGGCATATATGTAATAAGCAATACAGGCATATAGCCTTCACTGAGATGAAGCACTTTTTTTCATTAGCATTGTACTGGCACTGAGAAACAGATTTCAATGAGAACAAAAGCAATGCCAAAGGAGAGCACTGAGGATATCAAAGAAAAAATTAAGAGAGTATGAGTAAGTCATTGCTTCCCATTAATCACATGATACTGATCTGCTCATTTAACATGCATGTTACAGGCTTTTCCTGGAGCTGAACAGTACAGATATTACTGTCACTGGAGACAGGTAGAGCCATTTGATATCTAAAATAACTGAATAAATCAAAGGAGAGATCCCACAGACAAAATATTGCCTTTTATCTTAAAGACAATACAGATTTGTTTTTCCAAATTATGTCAATGTTCAGAGCAGTGTCTCATGAACTCCCAGTACAATGAGTCCAAAACAAGGCACTGAAAAGTGGATCAGCTTCAGACTCATGAGTGCTAGAACAAGATTGGAAATACCTTTATGGACAATCATGTCATGTAAACAGAACCCAAAACTCTGCTAGCAACACTTCCTCTACTCGCTATCTCTCTTTCTCTTTTCCTGTGGTACATTACAATCATATCTTTCAATCTGGGTCTTAAATTTGTTCAGCAAGTTGGAAAGTATTTTGTGGGCTCTGGTATACAGGGGAATATGCTGCAGACCCTTCTAGACTAGTCATCTACTGTGCAGTTGCCCATCATTGTGGGGAATCAGATTTAATGAGCCAAAGGGATCTCTTTCAGTCTAGTTTAAGTCCTAGAAGTACATAGGCTTAGCTTTATTCTGCATCCCTCATACCATAAACTATTTCAAACGAATGTCATACCAATAGCCAGACATGACAACATGTTCATGGTAACAGCTAAAGAAACAGCAAGAGCCACAGAGGTTGTGAAATGCAGACACAGCATTGTGTCAGCCGTACCTTAAAAATCAGGATCCTCTATTTATGAAATACTTAAGTCACTTTCCTCAAATGCAAATTATAAGAAAATCCTACAACCTTCTAAGGTGCCCAGTGCTTTCCAGAGTGCCAGACAAGCAAATGCTGCTCCATCCTGCATAAACATGCGCACCTACATTCTTCACAGAACTCATCTTCTACCAGATAGCAAGCAGCAACTCTGGAAGAACAGGCTTGCTATACCAGAGCTGGAAGTAAAATACCAGAAATAAGCCAGACTAGACAAATCCCATCTACTTTTATTGCTTAGAGATCAACAAGCCCTCTTTCCCTTCCTGATGCATCAGCTCAGCCGCTCGCATCTAGCAAGGCAGTTCAAGGTCAGGTAACCATCCACCAGCATTTGCACTACGCATGAGGACTCTGGCTGAAAGAACATGGAGCAGGGGCTCCAGAAGGGTTTCTTGGGCACCTCTACCTTACTAACAGGCCTGTACTCCATTCAAGAGCAAAGCACCTTCCTCCAGTAACTGCTCTACTGATATGCCAGGTTATTCTGAATAACAGACTTCACTGTGCAGGATCAGGTAGGCTGTCTTTTGCTTGCCCAGCTCACAGATCCCCAAGCTGAGCCATTTGAGTGCCCACTTCAATAAAGACAAAGTCCTGCAAAACCTCCATAGCGGGCATTCGAAGTGTTAATCAGTTTGAAAAACAAAACCCAAAGGCTGTGTGTTAATTTGCTATTAGTTGAAAGTCGAGAACTTTTTATTCCATGTCTGCCATGTCTGGCACAAGGCTGTTCTGGGCGTTACTACAATAAATAATAATTTGGAAAATAATCCTATTGTTCCAGTCACACCCATGGGAGTTTCATGCGTAGGGAAGTAGGAACATCAGAACTGAGATCTGTTGTGTGATCAGAGAGCTAAGTTTGCCCTTTACAACACTCAGTATTTATTGATTCAAGTGCATGTTGGGAGAGAGATTAGAGACAGTGGGCTAAAGCAGGAGGATGTCTCAATAGCTTTAAGGTTAATAAATTTCTACTTAACCAGCCTAAAGCTTTCAAAAATCATTTTTACTGTAGTGCACTAGCAATATCCTTTATAAGCACATATCCACACCCATAGGTGGTTAGGTGATCACATCGTTCCCTTCCTTGCTTCCCTCTCAAGTCACTTATTGTCAGTGCCCACCTAAATACAGTAATGAGTTGCCCTAAAATGTTTTCCTAATGTTCTCCAGTTGCCAGTCATGAAGCGCTTCCTCCGCACAAAGCGGAAACGCAGTTGGGATGCAGTAGTTACAGGCGTATGACATTCTGCTACACCAGCAACCTCCTTTTCACCTTTCTCCAGACTCCCACTCTTACACTCAGCTGGCTGCGCTGTTCCAAAGCCATAAAAGTAACTACATAGCATTTGCTGTAGATCAGCTCTTCTGCACACAGTAGTCCCAAACCCCTGCTAGTGAAAACTCTGTATTGTCTCATCAGCTTTTAAACTCACTCTTAACCAGATGGTATACGTTTAAATCACTCGCAGCCCACTGTGCTTAAACACCTATAGACAGAACACTTGAAGACATCTAGAAACAGTGCTCTACTTGCCTTTTTTCAATTAAAAAGGCTCTTTTGCTTTTTGACACAGCTTTCTAAGCTTTCACCATTTTGGAAGTAGTCTCCATATCTCATTTCTGGCCAAGAACAATTATTTATTTTCCCTTCTTAAACCTTGGTGCAACCTAGTTTGTTCATGGGGGGGGGAGAGAGCCCTGCTCGCCTGAACAGAAACACTAACACCTTTCTCTATTATTAAAAAATTCTTGAGCAATCTAAGAAACTGCTTTAGTGCCTCAGTGCTTTGGAAATCTCTATTTGGAAGGGAGATGGTCTTGAGGGAGAAGATCTACATTTCGGTATCCAGGTGGAAAATGGGTTTGATTTGGCCAAGTAATAAGAGCCGAAAGAAAAAACCCCACAGCCTGTGTACGCACAGTAGATTCTTTAGGAATGATAACACTGCTGTGAAACATTCCCGAGTACACATGTGAGAAACCGGACGGGAAGAAAGCAGCACTGAGCCAGAGAGGTGACAGCAGGGGGTCCGAAGGAGATAGACAGACAGTTGGCCAGAAAAATTCTTGCACTATTCTGTGGGGAATTATCAAATATGGCAAAATCCATTAAAAGTGGTTGGTTGTTTTTTTGTTTTTTTAAAGTTTGAAGCTACCTGCCAATGCAAGAAGGGAGGACAAGCTAACCTTCCCCACCAAGGCACAGTGGGAAATTCCACAGCATACTTTTAACCATGAATTTGTAAGGGGGCAGGGTCAGCCACATAAACGACCCGCACTCTTAAAGGAAAGGCTTATCAGGCAACCGTCTCCCCACCTCTGCGACTGGAAGTGTTTAGAGGTATTGGTGGCAAGAGTCTCAGTCTCTGCATGCAGAGAGAATGCAGCAGGCACTGACCAACACCAGATACACCCACGTCCCATTTTAGACGCATACTGCTTGCATAAGCTTGTGGCAAATTCAAGGCAAAGACCTTAAAGACAGCTGACATTTTCCCCCCCTCAAATTTACACAGATTTCTCCAAAAGCAGAATGTTTGGAGGCTGAATAGGGTAACACGAAGGAGAAGAGTGTGAAGGATAACTGTCTGTTTTAAAAGAGTCTTATAACCTGAATTTTATTGATGGCTAACAGTTGTTTTGTGTCTTTCTGCTATCTTTCTTACAGTCAGTTTGGGAAGAGCAGCATACATTTGCAAACCAGGAAACCTGCGAATGACACATGGCTGTTCAGAAACTGTACAGTCTACAGAGTATTATTACGCTAAGCATACATGCAAGCAGTCTTTGCACATCACAGCTAAAAGACTTATTTGTGCTTTTTCCCCTCTATACATACACAGTTTGAAGGTTTTCCTTTACAATCTTCTATTGCAGTTTGGGGGAATTTTTACGTGCAGTATTTCAGCAAAATACAGCCACCCTTCAGGCAAAGGCAGCAGCTGTCACCCCATCATGGCAGTGCTCACCTGGTCACTTCATTAAAAAGTGTATAAGGAGGCTATATACCAGTGAAGCCACTGAACACCAGTATTCACAGCACGTATTAGTGCTGAGATTCAGATTAAATGGCTGTGACACGTGTCACACACTTCTTGTGGCAGAACAAACAAGGATGAGTTTCAACTGAAGCTTCTCTCACATAGAAAAAAAAAGTTTTATTCAAGAAGATCTCAGAACAGGGAGTGACAGAGAATAACTACTGAACCGCCTCCCCTTGAGGTTGACATGGGTACAGCCCGTTCAATTATTACTGGCAATAGATGAGCCACATCTATGTGGGGAGTGTAGAATTCCAGTCAATAAAAAAAAAAGAAAAAGAAAGAAAAAGAAAAAGAAAAAGAAAAATCAGAGCTGATGGAGGTGCCCTGCAAAGGGAGCCCTGTCTCTCTCTCTTTAGGCCACAGAGGGATGTTCAGATACAACTCAGTAACTCACGTGTGTGGGTAGCGCAAGCTGACTTCTAGGTTCAACCAAGGCACAAGCCAGTTGAAGTGTCTGGTACAAACCAGTCCAGCTTCGCGTTGCATTCAGCCCACAAGCTGTGACAATTCCTGTCATTCCCACTTCTTCCCTCTCTCCTCCCTTCCCAGTCCCTTACCAATGGATACAACCTCATCCTTACCTTCCCAAAGATTAAGGAGCAACTCCTCCAAAAGGTACCTGGGAGCTGAAAGTTTAATTTCAGCAAAATTCTAAGGTCATTTCTAGATGCTGCTTTGAAAACCTTCTAGTTCAGATGCCAATAACCACTTGGCAGGGACTGATGGACATAATTAGAGAGCTTGATTGTTTCAGAGGACATTACCCAAGAAAATGAATGTGTTGCTGCAGTTCTTGCAATAAATTTCCAATAGGTTTTGTTGCAGAGGTCTTGAAGAGGTTTTAGCAGACTTTTAATTACACTATCAGGAATCAAGTATTTTTTCTGGGGCTTGGCAAAGTAGGATCTTATTATTTCTGCTTGCAGTGTGTAGTCATTCAAACCTTATCCACAGGCCTACAGCCTAGGAATTCCTACAACTTTCTAATCCAAAATTTTTGTATCATTTGTGATATACATTAGTGACTTCCAGTAACAGCAGCCCAAGAGACAGTATTTTACTGTGTGATAGTTTAAACTATTTGGCTCAGTGCAGTATCCTGAAAGACACTGCAGGGAGACAATATATTTGCTGCAGGTTACGCTGATTTACAGCAGCATTAAGCCAAGTGCTGTAACATCCTACAGAGCCAACTTGCCTTTTTTGCTCTTCTACTATACATCAGACACTGCATGGGAACAGAGGAACTTTGCAGCATCATACCCCGGAGCGGCCTTTGCCCAAAGGCTGGTATTGTGTGGTAGCAACAGCTGTTGAGGTGACAGTTTTTCATCGCACGCCCACGGGTCAGTGCTGCTTCCATGGACACACAACACAGCCTGTTCAGCGCACAAGGGGAGAGGAAAGCACCACAACCAGCACCACCACTCTACCCTCTGCTGCTGTTCACCCCAGCCTCTCGCACTCAGCACCTCCCTCCCCTTCACTCCTGCCTCTCTCAGCCCGACCTCCTCACTACATCCTTCTCTGCTAAGGTCAAAGACTAACTCCCAAAGACTAATTCCAGTCCTCCAAGCTCAGAGAGGTATATGAAACAAGGAGCACACTGACCTCTATTCTGTAAGAGTGGAGGTTTATACAAGTGCCAAGTATTATCATTCATAGATTTATTATAAACTTGTGCATATATTCACATACAATAGTCTGGATTTTGCAGCTTTCCATCTAAGATCTAACCGCACCCTCAAAGTACTCTCCAGAGCCTTCCCTTCCACAAAGGGAAGTATTTTTATTCCCATTTTATTCAGGGAAAATAAGAGAGAACTTACAAGTCTCAATTCCCAGACTTCGTGCTGTTCTATAGAATATATGCTGAGTGTTTGAGGGAACAGTCCATTTGTTTGGGGAGAGGATGGAAAAACAAAGCCTTATGAATCAGCCAGCTGATAATTAAAAGCAACTAAATCCAGATCATTTTAAGCTGCACATGAGAATCTGGACTCCTCAGAATTTGAATTCCTTTGCCGACCAGAAGAGCCAGAGTCACTTGCCCAGCTGGTCGCTATTGTTCTGTCCAATAGAGTTCTGGCAGGAATGCATGTTTAACAAAATTCAGAGATTAGGCATACCAAAGAATGCGACTCCCCCTAAGTGTTTAGGTTAGTGGAGTTTGCCATGCTGAAATACTGAAGCTTAAGCGTATCAGATGTTCTCCATCCTGTACTGCTAGTGCCAATGACAGACCCAAGCTGACAGCTCAGTTCTCAGGATTCCTGTCATTTTAGCCTAAAGTTCACTAAAAACAGCATAAAAAGTTCCCCTCAAAGCTGCAATGAGCATTATTTAAATCAGTGTTTTCCCAGGGATGTGGAATACCAAGTGACAAAGGCTCTCTGTACCTCCCATGTGCCAGAAACTCTTGAAGGGCAGCTTAAACCAAGCCAGAGACTCAAAGGGCCCAATTTCAAGCACCTAGCAACAGAGCAGCCCACCTTCAAATGCCTTAGGATAGCCCAAATCTCCAAAGAAATAGCATCCAGTGATCCTCCTAACATCTAGCTTAGCTCCTGACAGATTAGAACCAGGATCTTTAGCTCAATTTATAACAGGGCATGCAAGATTAGAGTCAGATGCGAAAGCGTCACAAGAACAACTCATACAGGTAACCTTACAGAGATCCTCAGAAATCTTGTAGGAAGGCAGCTCTCACCAAGCCAGATACCATGCACAAAACAGCTCTGGTAACTTGCAGGGCCAAGAATTTCTCAGCCCAAAACAGAATGATATTAAATGGACAGAGATTTGAGATTCATAAGGAGAATTGCCAGAGATACAATAATCCTTGAAGAATTATATATGAGAAGGTTAGAAATAGCCTGGTTACACCTCAAAGTTAATGCTCTTATGTTTAGAGGTACTAAGGATTCATAAGCAGCACTTGAAGGGGATATGGTAGCTTGCATTGTGCAAAGTGGACTAAATAGCAGAAAGGTAGGAAGCATCTAAGATCCTGTTACTATGGGAGTCTCTTATTCTTTTTTCCCTTAAAAAAAAGAAAGGGCAAAAAAAAAGAAAAAATTCTGAGTCACATAGTAAATCAGGAACACGTATGGCTTTAACACAAGAGCTACTGACAGCCAGACCTAAGCATCTTCTTCTAGGAGAAGATTTTTAGTCAGCACAACAACCAAAAACATATTTTAGCTGGCATCACTTTCACTGCCACCTGAAAATGTGAACAGCTCCAAGTTTGGACAAGACACAGTGATGATACAAGCAGCCAGATAGCCCACATTGAACAGGGTGGCAAAAAACAAAAGAGTTCGAGGGAAACAGAAAAGAGAATCAGTTGAGAAGAGAGCCAGTAACTCAAGCAAACTGAGGGGCAGAGAAGTGGCATCAGAAAAAAATAAATAAATCTTTTTCCCCTGGAGAAAACATTAGCAGAACCTCCCTTGGGTTGGAGGGTTAAATTCATGACAGACTCCCCTCCACACGCACAAGCAGATGCTAGTGGAGCTGTCACCCAGTGCTGCCTCAAAAGAGGATTTGAAAAAGCTCACTGTCCTCTGCTGTGTTTACAGCAATAACGAGAGCCTGGAGGAAGGGGTTAGAAACATCTGAGTTTAATAAGGACTAAGCAGAACACAGCAAAAAGAAATGTGTGCCCTTCCGTTCAGGGCTACCACACCCCACCAAGCACCACAGCAGCAGGCCAATGGGAAACCAGGCTTGGAGACGTTATGTCATCTGAACACCCACAGCAGCCTATCTGTCCCAAGCCTTTTCATGGTGAGAAGAAGCAGTTCAAACCAAGCTGAAAGCTCCCAGCACCACACTTTTGAACTGCTGAATAAGCATAGTCCTGTGGGGAAAGAGCAGATGGTGATTGACCCCAGGCACAGGACAAGGCAAGCAGAGAAAGGAAGTTCCTGTGCCATGCCTTAACGGAGAAACTCCATCTCACAGGGTCACCACAACGGGACAAGACGGAGATCTAGTTCATTTAGCACCAACACCACTGCCTTTTCTTAGTCCTAAAGAGCTCTAACAACCCACATGCCTAGGGTGAGAAGGATCCTATTCCAGTTTCTCACACAGAGCAGAAGACAAGTCATCTTAGTGTTCTGGTCCCACAGTCCTATGTGCTGTGTCCCCTTCCTCACTTCTGCAGTGTCCATCCCCCAAACTGTCCTTACCTGACATCTTTCATAAAATGCCTTTGCCTACACTGCCTTCATTTGGCACTTGCTTCCCACCTCATGTGTTCAGTCTCTCTTTTTTTTTTTTTCCTAAAGATTAAAGAAAGGTATTCCACAGAGAAATCAAAAGTAGAATTGAGTTTTGCTCACCTGCAGAGCCAAGATCAGCTCCCCACTAGAGTACGTGTACACAAAAAATGGACCCCAAAGAAATAGAACCTGCCCTAACTCTATAGACTCAGTACAACCCGGTTATGAGACCAGGAGGATATTTCCCTGCCGCACAAGTTCATTGCGCTGGCATTTCTGAGATGCTTTGAGCAAACACATGTCTGTAAGTAGCACAAATACTGCAGAAGAATATCACTTCCACCCAATTCCTTGGGGCAGAAAAAGTTGGAAGTGATTAAAAAGACATCCGATTACATAACCTGGTGTCAAGATTGGACACAACTATATGCATTTCTGTGCAGTGGTACCTCACATTAACTTTAAAGTTGGGCAGATAGTTTGTTTGCTCAGCACAGAAGAATATAGCTGAATAAAGAAAGCCTTACTCAGCTCTCACAGGACAGCTTAGAGGCATGCAGCAGACCACAAGAAAGTAAAGGGAAGAGTCCCACATAAAAGAAGTTCACAGATACCTCCTTTTCTCAGCTTCATAGAAGTTTTTTTTAGAGAGTCAACTATTTTGGATTTTAGGAGGCAGATACTTGAATTGGGTTTTCCAAATAAACCACAGAATGAAAACAGAGTTATGGAAAAGGAGACCCATCTATCCCAGACATTAAACATCACAAAGCTGCCTCAAACATTTCTCTCAATAGCATCCATCCTGTGGGCTTCTGGGTGAAAGCCCTTTAAGCAGAGAGGAGACTGTTCTCCCCCACACACACCCCTTCTTCTTCATCAGAGCTATGATCTCCCCATTTTGGAACCTGAAAATGGGTCTCAGATCTGAAATAGCTTCCCACTTACTCTTCCTCTCAAAAAGGAAACAGATATAGCCATTTTCAAATACCCAGGCCTAAATCACTACAGAAAACACTTTCACCCAAGCATACTCTTTAATTACACATCTGTTCATTTCCGGGGTGGTTGGGAATCAAAGATGTTAAACAAGCCAAAACATCTCAAGCTCATTATTCAGTGTAATAAATTGCAAGTCCAAAAATAATTGTTTTTTGCCAAAAAGGAGATAAGGAACAAAAGCAATAAAGAACAATATCACAGCTCCTACCCTCTTCCCTTTCGGTAGTAGTACTTAAAGGCTCTAATTCAGATCACTGCCCCATTATGTTCATATACATTAAGCAGGAACTTTAATACTATTCAATTTATATAAGAAGTTGAAGATCTGGAGGACAATATTCCTGTTATTAACATTAATTTTTTTTATTTTTATTTTTTAATTTTTGCAGCTCTGATTCTTATTACAGTCTTTTTGTGATATCCAAGCTGGCATGGGCTAGCTTTAAGCGTGAAGCCTCAAAATAAACATTCTGTCTCAGTGAAAGTAGAGTTAAGCACTGTCTACATCTCTCCAACTAAAAGTGACTTGAGAGTTTTGAGCATGTTGCAGAAATGTAGTTCAATGAATTTTAACATCACCCCACAGGAGAGGTAGTCTATGTTTTAGAAGAGAAGAACATGGTTTCAAATCCAGAGATGCTAGAGGTCTAAACCTAGAAAGAGCCTGATAGCCAGTCCATTATTCTAATTCAGCAGACCTACAAGCACCCAATGCTTTCATCCTTTAACAGTTATTTCAGTTACAAATCCAAAAAGACATCCTTAAATTTTTTCTCCCTTTATCAAGACACAGCCCAATCAGATAAAAGAGATGTAAGCAGTCTAAGATCCAAGTGTCACAGAACTACTCCGCCAAGCAAAGCTGTTAAGTTTCTAACCTTGTGTGTTTCATCTAGGGTTTAAAACACTAACAAGCTCAGCTTTGAGAAAATGAACAATTAAGGGTTATTGAAAGAGACACATTTGTTAATTTATCCAAGGAGAGCACGAGTTCACTGCCACCCATTGCTTTGCCTCTCTGCTGCCTTTTCCTTTCTAGAGCTGGAAAATGAAACGTACATGACAGGAAACAATTCACACAAACAGCTGGAAAGCCAAGACAGTAGGAGATTTCCTAAACGAATACAATTTAGCGCAGTAACTAAAGACATGTCTGGTATTTCAAAGCCATTCCAGTGTTGCTACGCCTTTACACACTGTTTTAATTGCATCGCAAAGCTACAGCACTGAACCCCACAAGTTAGATGAAGATCATATGGCTAAAGAGGGCAGGAAACAAACATGAGATAGTTGAAAGGTTTGGTGATGAGCTTAAGACCTTCTGACCTCTTGGTTACCTGGGTAGGGCACTTCAAAGGGGAATTAGTGCAGAGGACTCAGCATGACACAAATCCCAGTTTGTTTGCTAGATATCCCTGCACAGTCCACAGCAAACTATAGACATCTTTGGCAATGAAGAGCTGTAGGCTATTAGATGATGGAGGGAATGACTCAGAAAGCAAGAGCCTTTCAAGAAAAGGAAGAGAACTACATTGCTCTAATATGTATAGACTTATATTCCACACCCACTTAAGAGCCACAGGGGCTTCAAAATTTGGGGCTGAAATCATGTTCGAAACATCTTTCCCTGGGAAAGTCAGAATTAACAGACAACAGTCAGGAAAACGCTAGGAATATGTTCTAAAAGCACTAGGCAGACTACCTAAGTCAGGATACTGATTTATAGACCACTTTGTAATATCAAGAACAGACTTCTCTCACATAAAGAAACCCACTTGTTTAACAACACTAAAGCCTCACCTAACAGGCTGAAGACTAGCTTATTGCATTACAGCATAGTTCAGCACAGTCCTTCAAATACACAGGAGAGGCAAATTCAAAGTCTAGGAAAGGTGTAGCTTATAGGACAGGTATAATGTACACAGCCATTTTGAAGAGAACAGATCTACCTTTAATAGATCCACTCCAAACTTCTTGATCTTGAAAGCCAGCAGCAGTTCAAGTCACCTATTAGGAGACTGCCTGTCTCAAGAGACAATTAACAGCCTATTTCAAGAATCATCCAAACATATGAAAGCATCAACACATCAGTTTTTTTCCGGGGGGGGGGGGGTGTTAATAAGGATAGAGTACAGGAAAGCTGATGTCAGTTTAAGAAAACATCTCTCCTACTTCAAAGCAGCATACAAAATATGTTTACTTGTTCCACTGAATCCAGGGCAAAGTGATCTGCCCTCTGACACAGAGCAAATCAGCAGAGCCACAGCTAGAACACAGGTCTCCCCACCTTGGCTGTGCTCTGGTCTCTGAAGCAGGCATGTGACAACAAGTGGGTGAAGCCATCTAGTCTTCTGTGTTGAAACCTGCCTCTAGTGACCAGAAGTTGCACTTACCGATTTCCCTTGATTGATACTACCTTTCTCTCCACACCCATCCTCAAGAAACATCCCTGCTGTAGCAAGCGCTAAGAACTACCATTAGAAGGGCCTATCTATCCCACACTACTATCAAAACAAGCAGGTACTGAATTGCAACTACCAGTATAGTCTGGTTAACAACACCAACGTTTCCGTTGGGAAAAGGGCCCCTTCATTCTTATGCTTTGAGTAAGATCCACTTCCCATTCACAGTGCCTTAACATGGTAGCAAGTTAGAAATCTGTGTTGAACACGAATTTCAAATAAAACAGTGAGGCTGCTACAATATATACAATGCCAACAAACGCTGCTGGTTGGATTTCAGTCATTATTGCTTATACATGCCCTAGAGAAGTTCATAGCATTTCAAGCACATGCAAAGACAGACTGGAAGTTTCTCAGGTCTAATAGACAATATCTATCACTAAAGCCAACCAGAAGCTTGAATTTTCATTAAAAAAAAAAAAGGAGAAAAAAGACTGAATTAGCTACCGAGTTTGGAATTGTTTTCTAATATGAAAAGATTCCAGCAACCTTTTTATTTTTTCCTCAGGGAAATACAACTTTTGTGACAAGTTAGTTGAAAAATTTTGATAGCAGATTCCCAGACAGCTCTATCATGTCTTCACATGCTGATCAAGGACAGAAAAAGCCAACTGCAAGAACAGGGTGTGTCTTACGTCAAGGGAAGATGTCAGCTGTAGAGCACTGCATCAGCAGAGATCAGAAAACTGCTGCGACTTACCGAAACCTGGAGCTGCAGTAGCAACTTCCAGGGCTCTGGCCTGTTTATACTTGGCAGAAGGCATCCAGGAAAAGTGCCAGAAGTCACTGTACACAGCATACATTGAGAAGGCCACAGAGTGGAAAGTGGGAATAGCTGTTAATGGCACTCCACAGCCATCACCTACCCATCTTTTGTCCACTGCAACCTCCTCAGGGTAGAGGCAGCAGACTCTAGTCTGATGCAGCTGCCATTGCTTAACATAACAATTCAGGTGCTATCAAGATCCCCAGTTTAGACAGGAGAAGGGACAACGAACAGTGTAAACAACAACTCCCAGCAGCCTGATGAAGTCCTCCTGAGAAAGTGCTTCACATCCACGCAGATCAATGTCAGATTTAAGAGCACAAAACCTCATTCTTCATCCAGCACCATATTAAATCCAGAAGAGCACAGCTATCCCAACCTGAAACTGTACCCTGCAGGAGGCTCCCCCCAAAGGGCCAACATTGTTGCTGGGTAAAGTTTGCCCACGCAGATTTTCCCATCAGGAAATGAAGTTTTTTTGTTAGACATTTTCCAACAACAAAACTTCACCATTCAGTGGGAAATTCTAAACATACAAAGATTGCTTCAACGTGCGATATTTGACTAAGCACTTGAATCTTTATTTCAAAGCTTCCACTGGTGATTTTCCCTCCCTTCAAACTCATTTTTTTGATTCCGGCTTAAAGCAGAGGAGGAAATAGAGATTCGCACATGGCAAAGTTCCACTGGACAAAAAATTCTACCAGTTTTCCCTACATCACTGTTTAAATCCACTTTAGACGGTTTTATACAGCACTTTATAGACTTGGAGAGGGATATATTCCCCTGACAAAGTGTCAGCTATCCAAACAACCGACGCATGGGAAAATCACGTAAGAGTGTGAATTGAGGAAGGTCTTTGGTGAGCAGAGATACAGTACATACTCATGTAAGTGTGGTAGCTCTGAACAAAGATCTGCAGGCTAATAGATATGTAAGACAAATGACATGTGGTTCTCATTGCAACTCATGCTTCGGGAAGGGGGTTCCTTGGAACAGATCCAGCTGGGATAGGTTTATCCCATTACTCTCCTATAGTTTTCTGCTGTTTCAAACCCTTTGACAGTTACTGTAGGTTAACATCACACCCCCTACAGACTGAGGCCTGTTTGACAGGCCAGCAAACAAAACCACCCCCACTTTGAGACAAAATATGCACCATATGTGAGAACCGTGCAACGAACTAGAATAGCGCCCACTCTTGTACTTCTGTGACACGCTGATGCAAACCTATTGTGTAGATGCCTCATCCCAATTCCAAGCCCAAACAAGCTATGCTAACCTAAACCCTCCTCCACAGCAGCCTAACTCACGCACACTAGGTATTAGCATGGGGGGAGTGGGGAGGGGTACAGACAAGACGGACGAGCCCTGAATACTAAATTCCCAAGTCCCCATTTAAGGGAATCACTGGAAAAAAAAAATTGTGAAATTTAAGAACAACTGGAATCAGGTTAAGCCACTCTCTTACTTTATACAGTGCGGCTCATTCATCTGAACAGCTGTTTCACCTCTAGAGAAATACCCAGAGAAAACAGAGGGGAGGGGGGGAGTCTAAATTGTTTGCTCTATTGAATCAGCAAGATACAGTAAATCAAAACTGATTTACATTAAGTTTATGAGAAACAGGCTTGGGGCAGGGGGAAGGAGAGGAGTGGGAGGTTTGGTTCTAAACAGCTATTTGAAAGCTGCAGCCCTTGAATAGAGATCTATAATTAAGGTCTTTCCTTTGTTGAGCTGAACAAGTTTTCTTCGCAGCCAGGGGCTGTAACAGTTCCCTCTGCCGGCATCCCCGGCATCCCCAACGTCCCGGCTCAGGAGGTTTCAAACCCTGGCTCCGCACAGTACAGTGACACACTGCCCCATGGCCCTGGCAAGGTCAAGTTTGCATCCCCAAGGGGCTGGGGGAGGCAAGAGGGGAAGAGTTTGTGGGGTTTACTTGCCAGAGCTCAGGTCCTTGACTCCATCAGCACCTCCTGTCCTGGAGGGACACTGCCCCGAGCAGGTAGGGAGCCCCTGGGCAGCCAAGCACGGCTCCCGGCACCGTCCACCCCGCTACCCGGGAAGGATGCTCGCCCAGGGTGCAGCAGCATCGCGAGCCCCTTGCAACCTCCTCAGGGACCAAAATGCCAGTCCAGGTGGCGGGGGGGGGGGGGGGGAGCATTTCTGCCCGCGATTTTGCTGTCCCACTGCTCGGACCCGATCTTACTCACCGGCGACTGGCGAAGCCGCTGCCCGGGGAGCCCGAGCTCTGCTCTGGGTAGTTGTGCTGCAGGGTTGATGTTGGGAATTGATAGAGGAAGCCAGTCCCTAGCGCACATCCATGCAGGCAGCAGCACCAGGACAAGAAAAGAGCAAACCGCATTTTTGCGGGAATCAGGTTTTCCTCACACACGCCCTTTCCACTTACTCGGCACAAAGCCGCGAGGCCCCCGCGCCTCCCCACTGCGGGGTCGCAATGGGAGCCGACGAGGTGGAGGTGGCCCAGGAGCTTGGGACCAGGGAGGCAGGGGTGCCCCAGGCACGGGGGCTGCTGCTCTGGCTCTCAAGGGAAAGCCCAGCTCCCTCTGCAAACTGAGCCCTGCCTGCTGCTGCCGCTCGCACAGGGGGTCCGGGGCCAGCGCTGCTCTTTGCGCCCAGGGCGCACACTCAGCCCCGGATGCCTTTTCAAATTTGGCGAGGTTGGTCCGACTCCGTCAAAGGGGGCGTGAGGTTTCTGCATTAACCCTTGCCAGGCCTCACAGCAGACCCCGCTGCGAAGGGACTCCCTGGTGAAGGCATCAGGGACCCTGGTGCCCAAGGCCTGGGAAGCAGGCAAGCCGCAGCCCTACCCGGTACAAAAGCTGCCAGGTGTATGCTCGCAGCCCACGCAGAGCAGCTAGCGGGGGAAAACAAGGCACAGGCATCGCTGCACAGCCCGCAGAGAGCGGGCAGCATCGCTGCAGAAAGCCCACGTTCACCAGCAGCTTGGCTCCAGCTGCCCACGTCACTAGGCAGTTTTGGGTGCAAGCGCGTAGCACACCTGAGGTACGAGGAGTACAAGCCCCAGTCTCAGACCGGAAGTGTTTTGGATATTGATGATGACAACAACGGTTTGCACTTCCCTGCTTAACTGAGAGCCACTTCTAGGGGACCCTACCACACTTCAGCAGCACAGGGAAGACACCCCGAAACAACTGAGCCGAGGCTTGGTTTCTGCCACATTTGCACCACACAAGTCATACAAGCAGGAAACATTTTTTGAGATGCCTCATTCACATTGCAACCTGAAAGGCCAGTTAAGAAGTAATTGCTGCTTCAGCACATACATCTCGCTCATTTTTGGTGTCACACACAAGCATCCTCTTCACCAGTTAGCTCATGGGATCATGTAGACCCCTTGTACCTAGCACCCAAAACACCCCAGAGTCTGGAGAGGAATCGCACAGTTGGCCCCTGCCACAAGCAGGAGCAGGGATTTTGCAGCTGTGAAAGGATATGGCTGTTTCAGTACGGCACTACCCCAAGAAGGGAGCCAGCAGTAAGGCTCCTTCTCCATGCAGGCAGCTGAGTTTGGTTTTATAGCACTTGTATGTCTCAGATCTAGTGACAGAGTCACAGATCATGTTGGCTGCCCTTTCGGTGTCCCCCTCCCATTAGGCCCTCTCTCTCCCAGGAAAGCCTGCCTGGAGGGGGCTGAAGGAAAGCACTCAAAAGAAGGGGAAGAGGCTGCAGAGCCTCAAATAAAATGGGATTCTCTCCCACTCTCAGCCCAGTGTTGCTCCAGATGGCACCCTGGAGCCCACTGCCTGGGCAAGCAAGTGGTCCGAACCCAACACAGTAGAGAGGGATTTCATTTCTAGGACCATGCAACTGTGCCTCCAAGTCTTCACCCTCAGATCCTGCAACCTCACAGTACCCCCTTTTGCACCCTTGTTTGCATAGCCATCCAAGCACAGCCCTGACTTACCACCAAAAACATGTTTTGCTGGGGTATCCTTGGGGCCTGAGGTTTCCCAGTGGGGCTCTGCAACACCTCTAAAGGAAAAGACCCCTTCCCCCCAGGAGCAGCAAGATCCCTGCAAGATGCCCCAGCTGGCAATGGCTAGGTTCATCCCCCACCCCCGGGTGAGCACCCACCCCTTCCCCCACGGTGCCCACCTCAAGAGCCTGCACATGGAGATAAATAGCCCCTGGCTGGAGCCTGTAACCAGACAAGTTTAGACTGCAAATGAGGCACCAGGTTTTTAAACAACCAGCGTCATTAATCACTGGAGCAAATCACACAGGAGGCGGGGGCGAAGTCTGCAAAGCAGCTCCGTGTAGCCTCCCCGGGGTTGCCCCACAGCTGCCCTCGAGGTGCCCCAGTCCTGAGTCCAAAGCAGGCAGTGGATCCGCACTGTCCAGGCTCAAAGGGAGCAGGTCCAATCCAGCAGCAGTGACCTGACAAGCCTGCTCAGAAACAGCCACTGTATATTTGCAAAAAGACTTCAGTGCTTGGAGCTGGGACACAACAGAGACCTCTGCACCCAGCCCTGCCTCAGATCTGCCATAGCACCTTTCTCTGCCTCAGTTTCCCCATGCCCTCAGCAAGGGGAGCCTTTTCTTTCCCCCCACCCCCCAAGAAAATACTCAGCTCCCAGCAACTTACCCAAGGGTGTTCAGCCACTCCAGTAATACCTTTCTGACAGAGCCTCTCTGCTTCTTGTTCTGGGGCTGGCCATGTCTGGCTTTTCCATGGGCTCAGGACTAGGCACAGCCATTTTGCTCAGAGCCAGCCCTCAGGTTATGTCTGCCCAGTCCTACCAGACAGGGCAGGATAGCAGAAAAGAACCCCTCTCCCCTCAGCCCTACTCCTGGAAGAGCACTCAGAGCTCAACCAGCCCACAGGTGCTAGGCAGGTCTCTGCCGCTCCCCTGCTCTTTAATCAGAGCAATCCCCCTCACCTGTGTGTGCACGGCCAGCCCAGGTGCAGCTGGGCCAGTCCCCCAGGGCCTCCACCATGGCCATTTACCGCAGCTCCAGGCTGTGCTCCGAGGTCCTGTTTTCAGTCTCTTGTCCCAAACACACTTACTTCCCTCCCCTGGCAGGCTAGGACAGATCTTTTATCAGTATTTACCAGCACTGAATGGCACCAGTGGCTTTGTGAACCTTTCTCCTGGCTTGGGTTAGGCCCTTCGGAAGCACTTCACAGCCTTCAAGTCTTAACTGTCCAAGGGCTTTTTATTTTTGCTTGCATGCATAATTTGCCGCTTCAGCCTTCGCTGATTTTGCAAGACTCTAGGAGGAGATATGAAACACAGGTGATTAGAAAAGACATGATTCTGGCACATTATTAGAGACACACGTAGGAAGGTAATCTTCTTCCTATTTCATGAACTGAGAAAGTGGAGAGCAGAGGTCAAATGACTTTGCTCAAGATCACAAAGAACTAAAGGCAGAGCCAGAAATAGAACTCAGATCTCTAGGATTCCATTACTCCTGCCCTGTCCCTAATGCACACTTGCTTCTTTTCTGAGTGGCTGATTTAAGATGAAAATGAAGAATTAACTTCCAAGCTG
Organism: Apteryx rowi; assembly: GCF_003343035.1. Classification (NCBI taxonomy): domain Eukaryota; kingdom Metazoa; phylum Chordata; class Aves; order Apterygiformes; family Apterygidae; genus Apteryx; species Apteryx rowi. The sequence continues at coordinate 1,619,005 of NW_020448308.1, forward strand.
TTCTTGGAAGGAGAGAAGAAAGGGTGATATTGTCTACTGTAAGGGGAGAATTAAAGATGACATTTCATTTTTAGTCATTTGGATATGCATAATATAATCAAACACAATAGCAGTAATAAATGAATATTTTTTCTCCCCACGGTGCTTACGAGTGCAACATATCCTAACAATTTTTCAAAAGTATGTTGATAAATTGGAAACACAGTGATGGAGGTAACAAGGACAGCCAACAAAAACATAATTCATTCAATTTATCAGAAGGAGTTTGAGAAGAGAACCCTTGAAATCTGAACAGCCCTATTCTAATAAAACAGACATACTACATTACAAAAGATACACTTTTTATGCATGTACATAAGCATGTTAATTAAATAAGCATGTTGCCTAGGCAACGGGGTCTAAATAAATTATTTGGAATTATTTCACCAACTCGGTTCAAGTGGGGAGAGGCAGGGGTGCAAACTGGAAAGCCACAGCGCATGGAAGCACCGGGGTAAAATGGCAAGGAGGCCAGAAGAGGCCAGGTTTTCAATTTACCAGTGGGATTGGCTTTATTTCAACTATTATGAAAGAGCAGGTCCTGGAGGGCCTTCTTCCCACACACTGCTCACCTTCTGTGCAAGTGACAGCCTTACACTGTCAGGTCAGAAGACTGATCCATTGGATATGTGTGAGCACTGGGGGTTTCACATGCTCTGGAGTGTTTTTTCAGCTTCTTGGTCCATGGACGTACCTGTGACACAAGACATCAGAAAGTGTTCTCTGATACAACTATAATTTCTTTAAACGTATACAACACGTGCAAGCCAGCCAACAAATGAAGCGGGGAGAAAACACAGACAATAAAAGGAGCATTGAAAGTTTAGCCTGTTTTTTGTTTGATTGTAAAGAAAAAGCAGTGGAATAATACAGCAAAAGATGGGTTTGTTTTCTAAAAGGTCTTCTGTTTGAAAGGTGATTTAGAAGGTAGCACTGCCGTACCTGAGGCTGCCTTTTCAGGCTCTCCCTTCGTACAGCAGGCAAGTCCGGTCCTGAGGGCTCTTTCATAGCCACTTTTAGCTAAAGAACAGTCATTTCAGATGCATTAACACACAGTATGCTCCCATACCCGGTGTAAGAGCAGAGCCCAGCCCTAGGATTGAAGGCCATCTCCCAATCACTCAGCACCACTCACAGTATTACAAAAGTTAGTAGTTATCAGAAAAAAAAGAGTCAGAATATTGTTAGAGAAAATGAAAACCATTGCAAATGAGTTGTAATAGGCCTGCCCCTTGGATTTTGTGAGCACCTTTTTTAGGTGGATACGAAGAAGAGACCAAAGCAATAACAGCTTTGCTCTATTTGATAAAACTCTGTGGAGCTTTAGAATTATGAAGTGTCCTTTTGAAGTTAGAAGGAATCACTGATAAAACCATCGAAAACCAAAAACACTTTGGATAAAAGCCTTCTAGCTTCCTAAGGGGCCTAGATTATTTCAGCGTGATATGACAAAGCAGTCCACTCAAGGAACTCTAGAAAATTAGAAGAGCTGGATAATGGCTTAGTAATAGTAAGAGTTAAAGGTCTCTATTATAGATTAAATTATAAGATTACTAGAATTATTATAACATGTCTAATACTGGGGAGTCAAACCAAACTGAAAATTTGTTGGGTCTTTTTCTTTTTGACTAGAAGGGAGCTAACGTGTTTCTTTGAAGATTTGTTGGCTTTGACCTGGAATAAATCAATCACAGCTGAACTCATAATGGAATAGAACTGAAAAAATGTCACAATTACACAATCAGTTTAACATATGGTATATATGATATACAGCAAATTGTATGAAGCACAAGAAATGATCCAAAAGTCATAATTTTGGCAAAATTCATTACCTTAGAGGGAAACTTTGCCTGAGTGAAGCACTTGTGTGGGTACTATAAAGTAACATACTGGGTAAAATAATTCAGATTGAAAGATAATTCAGCAGAGGGAAAGTGTGATGATTTAAGAGATCAGCCAGACAATGACTACCTCTGCTGGAGTTGCACACGCTCTGAGCATTATTATGTCCTGGGAAGAATCATTTCTATCACTTTTGATGGCAGACAAAGATTCTCCCAAATGGACACTGTGCTCCCAACGGCGAGTTGCTCTGCACATGCACAGTGAGTTTGGCACACCCCTGACATATCAGACTCGCTGAGAACACAATAAAGTGGGAATTCGCACAGGTGTGATAAAGCCAATGCACAAATAGCATCAGGTCTATTGCACTCTGCAAACCTGCCAGAGTTAAGAGATACATAGAGAAGTAGCCAGGAAGGACTGCAAGAAGTATCCAATCCCCCTTCGTTCTCCCTGCTAGAAGGCAGGATCTATTACACATAGATTAGTCCTAGCATAAGTTTGTCTACCTTGTCGTGAAAGACCTCCAGAGACAGAAACTCCCCACGCTCCTCTGACATCATTATTCCAGTACTTTGGTATCTGTACTGTTTTGTTGAAATTTAAGCTCTTGACGTCTTACTTTCTCCATTACGGGTATAGAAAACTATTCCTTCTCTCTTTCAACACTCTTAAGTTCTCAAAGTGCTTTAAAAATGTTTTAACATTTCTCCTTGCCTTCTAGAAGCAAAACAATCCCAACTTCTTCAGACTTTCCCTGTAGGTCATACCTTATAGACTTCCGATTCTTATTGTTGTCCTCCTCTGGACTCTCCTGTTGGTCTACATTTTTCTGAGAGCACGGCACCTATAACATATACTCCTATGCAAAAGCTTTCTCTGCAATGCCTTGCCAGGGATCTGCCTTTCTGGCATCTGTACGTCATTGTTAATGCATGTTTAGTTTGTGATCCTCTACCTTTTTCTGCAGAACTGCTAGTTTGTCTAATTTTCCCCCACCCTATATTTGCACAGTTAAAATTATTCCTGCCAAAGTGTAGTGCCTTGCAGTTGTCCTTAATGAGTTTCATCTTATTTTATTCATATTGTATCACCAACTTGTCAAGACCATTTGAAATTTTAATCCTGCCTTCCAGTGTTGCATTCTGTCCCAGCTTTGCCTCATCTGCAGATTTAATAAGCATTCTCTCTCTCCCGTCACTGAGGTCGTTAACGAAAACATTGGGAGGTCTGTCTCCATACCCATATCCTCAAACTGTGTTCCTGATCATTAACTGTTCAGTAAATTATTCAGTCACTGAAGGCTGATTGCTTGCTTGACGCTGTACAGGACACAGACATTGAACTTACAAACTTTCCAAGACATAGACAGTCTTGAATGTCTACAATGAAACAAAGTGCAGAGAAAGGAGCTACCAGATATTAGGCTGCAATTTTCAACAGAGTCAGTGACAGCAGGATATCCAAATTCAGTGGTATCTGGATGCTTAGCTGCTTTGTAAATCCAGCTTGAGGACTGGACTGTCTCTGAATCTCAGAGAGGCAGGGACTTTCATGACTGAACTATGAGGAATGGACATGTCTCAGTTTTCAACTCGGGCCCTGAAATTGTCCTATTTCTCTTAATTCTCCCTGGATCCATGCTGCTTGACTTGAGCACCCCAATGTGAATGGGAGTCTGAGTTCCCTTTTTTCATCATGCAAGCCACATACCAGGGAGCGGGGTCACCACCTTCCTGACAAAGGAAGGAAAGGCACACAAAACAGGTAAGAAAGGATATCTGGAGAGAGACACCCTCTTCCTGGCTCCTGTACATCCCCAGAGGTTGTCCCCAAAACCCTACGCCTGCCCAGTGGAGCCAAGGATTAGAAGAGGAACTGACGTATGTTCCATCTGTATTTTTGCAGCTTTTATTGATTTTTAGGTCTCCTGGGAAATTCCTCTGCAGCCTGTGACAACAAGGTTTAACCTGCTTTTCTTAGCTGGCTTTCATAGGCCCCCTAAAAGTTGGCTATGGCCCTTCAGAACTTTGTGGGTTGCAAGTGGAAAATCACTGCACTGGTGCCATTGGATGGAGAACACCCCCTTCACAGCGTGATTCTGACCCACTAAGATCTGAAATGACCTCAGATACAGTTAAAGTTGATTAATTTGGGCCATACGTGCTTCCCCTCCTCGCTCCTCCACCTTATTCCCCAAAACCTTACCTGCCAGCCATTTCTCCTCCCACTGCAAACTTCCTGCCACTCGGTGCTTTCTTGCTCTAGAGTCCCTCTTTACCTCCATTGACAAATCTCTCTTCCACCTTATCACCCAGGTTGTAGGACCTTCTGTTTCCTCTTGCAGGTGTTTCCTAGAGCTTGTTCAAGCATGGCTTTCGTCATCTCTGTGTGTTACTGGTAAACATAGCCAGTCACAATCTGAGTGTCATATCCACGTTTTCCTTACAGTTCTATCTTCATCTCAGTTTGCTCTAAAGCACTGTGCTTCTAGACTCACAGGACCCCACTGGTAAGTGACATTATGTATTTCCTGAAGTGTTCATATGAGCCTCTCCCTTATCTGCCCCCATTCCTTTCCTGTGATCCTATTTTTAAAATTGTCTTCTCGTTTTCATAATTTTGTGTCTTTCAATGTGATTAATCCTCTTCATTATTTTAAAATCATTGACTGAATCACAGCCAGATCTCTTTTTAAACAAGAATATGCCAAAGCTCTTTCAGGCTGAAAGGCATGGTATTATTCTCATTCTCTGCTTTGCCCCATTAAGGACAATTATATCCTTCTTAGGTACAGTAACCAGTACTGAAAAGGGTGCTCTGAGCAAGAACTCACCTGTGCCTTATGTAATAACAATATATCTTTCAATATATACTCTGTTCTTATGGTAACGCAACCCAAGATCCTGTTCAGTTGTTGGGGAGGGGGCGTTTCTACAGCTGTGTGTTAAGTTGAGAGCCCTGGAAATTATTTAAAGAGAATATTCTCCAGATTTATCAATCTACCTTTATGAATATTTTGCTCTATTTATACTAAAGGAAGCGATCATGTAAATAAAACCCAACACTGTTCAGTGGCACTGTCTTGCTCTTTAGCTGGCTTTCCACCTAACTTCATTCTCTTGAATCTCACAGATTCCCTCATGGAAGCAATAAAAAAGCAACTAAGGTGCTAAATACAAAAAAATCATTGTAGGCATTAAGGGCTAAAGCCACTGCAATGCAATTAGAGCCAAGTATTTCTTGGCTACGCACATGCATTCTACTGCTCACTAAGGTGTTCGCAGTTCCCTGTGCTGCCACCAACAGATACCCCGCTCAGTGGGCCGAGTATCCAAAATCCACTCCTCTTCCAAGGGCTCTGAGAGCTTTTGTTGCTCAATCCAAGCACCTTCTAGAACTGGCTGCCTCCAGATTTCCCTCCCTTCCTCGTTTTTGCATTTCTAAATGACCCAAACCAGAACTACTGAATTTTACTTTATGAATGTCCATCTCCCAGAACAGAACACATCTCTTTTTTGCTACAAAAAATGCTCTTCCTGTCTCTTTTTTTTCCTGCCTAAAGGAGACCATCTCTACAGATGCAAAATTAGTCCCCACATAATCCTCTGGCATTACACTGGTTCTCATTCCCTCCTGCTACTGGGTCTTAGTCCGAAAGGACAGGTGGGCTGTCAGTCTACAACCAAAGAGAATCTGGTTCAATTCTCTGACCTACTAGAGCCATCATACAATCTCTCAGTGCCTCACTTTATAAAATAGGTTTTAGTGCTTTGTCACATATCCTGGGTATTGGAAGGATAAAAGGAAAAAACATATAGAATGGAATAAAAAAGGATATAGTATAAATAGGAAAAATAATTAAAGAGAGAGAAAAAAAGAAGCAAGGTGAGACCTAATCTAAAGAGATGGATAAATTGCTCTTTTCTTGGCAGAAAGGAGATGATAAAGTCTGTAAAACACTACGAAATTTTTAAGTTGATTGTTGCCCAAAGAAAGGAGCAAAAGGTTTTGACCAGACTAAGGAGATTGTTGGTATGTGATGGAATGGTAGGACAAGACTATCAGCCTCTTTGTGTGCCTGGAAAGAAGTGGCTCACAGCAAATCATTTTTTTTGGCTCCGTTCACGTCTTGAGTATTTAACTCTAAGATTGTTGTGAAAAGCCCAGCGCAGTGCCCCACTGTAGGGTGATGTACTACTCTGCATTGAAAACAGGTGTTCAGCTGGCTGGCTTTCTAGCAGAGCACAGTAGATTTGTCCCAGATTTTCTGTACATGATCTCTAGGTAATACTTGCCTTTTTTAGATGTTTCAAGAAAATTAGATAATTATTTTCCATGTTCTGAGCCTTCCCTGAACTGACTGACAATGCATTTACAGAGCTGAGCTGCAGGTCGGGCGGAGAGGGAGTCCAGCCAGCTTACAGAGGAGGCGAGTGGGCTTTGGAAAAGGCAGTTCTGCAATTCTGGAGCATCTCGGAAAACAATCATAGCTTGTAACATATTCCCTAGCACACCGCAGCTACACTAGCGATGTACTGAGGTGCAGTCTCTGGCTGGGGGAAAGGAGGGCAAACATTCTTGACAACCCAACCGCTCGTTTCCTTACTTTTGAAGCAATGACACTCTCCTCTGTGTTTATGCATTTTAAATGGCTTTGAGACACAGCTTCTTCGAAAGGTCCTATATAATCAATCTCCATTGTTCTGTATACATTTCCAGAAGATAACAGCTTCATTAAAATATGGTGTGCTGTTAACAGCAGTAAATATATATCCTTCAACCTTAAAATGTAATGCAATTAAATAAGAAATATGAACCTAGGGAGGTTAACTGCAATCTACCACTGACATTTACATTTGATTTGAATTAAAAAACACACACAGAGGGAAATAAAGGGCCTCCGTACATACTGGGATAACAGGAAATCCCCTGGACGTAAAAATAGTGAATTTAAGAATGGAGAATATAAAGGTCTAGTTCAAATTAAAGATTTTATGACTGAGAACTCCATTAAATCTTTGAACGCTTACAGTAAAGAGTTTGGAATGCTTCCAGTTCAATTCTTTATGTTCTCACAAGTGACAGATTATACTTCTGAACTTATAAGGAGAAAGAAAGAAAGAGTGATTGTATTAATCCATCTAAATCTGGAGCTTGCTAATTAAGACGAAAACTATAAAAATCTGTGTTTAGGTGAAGCGTAGCATTATTATAACCCAGCTCAAGACAATAGCACTAGCCAAGCCAAAAGTAAAAGACTAAAGATCTCAATTATTGAAGAACAATAAAATAATGAACCACTTAATATTATATGATCAACAATCTGTACTAAATATGAACTTTTTATAGTACTCAGTGTAGTCCTCTTTTTGCTTTTCCAAGACATTCCTCATGGTGTTTAAAATACAGAGTACTAAATGCTTCTTCAAGCTCTACCCACACCCACAGAAATTCAAGGATCTTAAATTGCAGCAAGTCCTCAGCAGCAGGCCACATTCATATCAAAGAGCCAGTCTCACGGATAAGTGTATTTGTAACCATAAGATATTAAGGAGGACTTTCTGAATGAGGAGTTTGCAAGTGAGTCAGCAGTTGGGAAACTAATGTGCTGTCTGTCCCAGGTTTCAAAGGGAAGTGAGGCAAAATTGTCAAGGCCACAGGTTTTTAGGTTGAGGGTGTAGAGTTAAGCATTCGTCTGTGTATCCAGGTACCTAAACAAAGGAGTAAGAATTTGAGATCTTGTTTCAGACTCCTCAAAACATACTAACTACAGGTATAAATCTATTGTCTCTAATGACAAGCCACCAAGGGCTAACTGAAGCCTAATGAAAATGAATGTGAGCTATCTGAAGAGAGAGATGATTTGGCCCAGGACATTAGCAGAAACATAATACCTGGAAGGACTGCTGGGTTAAGAAAGTCCCATGTTTGGCCATAAACTCTAAAGTGACACAAAGTCAAATCAGAGATTGAAAACAAGAGAAAACAAAATCTTTGTGTCAGCAGGATCTCTTCTCCTTTAGGACAACATGCCTGTCCCTCTGAAGTTTATACACGCTTTTTTTCCTCACTTTCTATGAAATTATTGAGGACCTGGCCTTGAGTGAATAAATAGACCAGACAATAAATGCAGGCTCTTTCCAGACCAATAGGGGATGCAAATGCCACAGCTGTCAGCAAGAAACAAAATTTACTTCGAAATATTTTATTCAAAACAAAAAGCATACGGGTCTAATAGAAAAGGTTCCATAAGCCCTTGTGACTCACACACACAGTTCTCCCTCATTTGCCTTGTTTCATACATCCAACACCTTCTACTCTACCACCTATAAAAGAGTTTGCACCAAACAAGCAAAAAATTTTGAGCTCAGCCCAACAAGGCTACTATGCCATCTTCCAAGAGCAAAGGGTGCCCAACATATCCCAGCAGTTCACAATATTTCTCATTTCTCACCATAGGCTCTATTTCTCTTTGACTGCTCTCACAAACAGGTTTTGGGAACACCTAGTTTAAGAGGTGTGGCTAATGGTGTGATTATATGGCCACTTCAATTCAGCATACATCTACACAGTGACTGAAAGAAATGGCCCCATCCTTGTCCCACTTGGCCAAGTCCCTGCTGATCCCCATTGGCTTCCTTCTGTTGGCACTAGTTTTTTGTATAGCTATGCAGTCAGCAGGGTCAGGGAGTCGATTCAGCTGAAAACGATCGTCTTTTTTTCAGAGGGGTCAGACTAGTTTTCAAATGGATCTGCTCCCTCTAAATAGGTAACTGGAAAGGGACTGGATTGAGAGCTGAGGACCTAGATGGAGGCAATACTGCTTCTTTGAGTGGGTGGTGAAGCGACTTTATGCCAGGGGAAAATGACCACATATCCAGATTATAAATGAAAAGTCTAGGCTCAGTCAACAGGCAAGGAAGACTCTTCCAAACAGATTCTTTGAAAGGGTAATTCAGAATACCTAAGCCAGGAGTTTAAAATTAGACAGCATGAACATGACAAGACCATAATGTCCCAATATGGTAATTCCCACAAAGAGCAGAGGTTCTATTTACAAATGCAAATGATCTGGACTTTAGCAGAAATACTTTTGCTTAATGTTTTTTCCATGGAAAAATTGAAACTTTCCCCAGCTAGGGGGAGAGAAGACCCTCTGAAGGGCTCTCCTGCTAACATAATAAACATCTGCGGGTTCTTTCCTCTCAAATGCTATTTTTCTAGGGGGTCCCTCTCTGATGAATTAGCAGTCCCAGTAGACCATGGCAAACAATCCTGCATACCACATCTTAAGAAATGGTACGTCTTGGAACAGATCAGGTTAGTCTGCCTTAACACAGGCAAGTTAACACCACATTATCAAATGCACTGAGGTCACCAACCTCCATCAGATGATCTGCTTGATCCTTTCCAGACAAAAAAAAAAAAAAAAGCTTGGATTCTATACAGAAATCTGAGTGCTCCAAGCTGGAAGCAGTAGGCCAGGCCATTCATAGCCCACCCACCTACAGATCAAGATGGACTGGAACAACCTCCTCCATGAGCCAGAAAAGAGAAGGGGTGGGGAGGTGGGAGGAAGAGTTTCATATTTCATCTACCACTTTTAATAGAAAACAGAACATGGTGGGGGGTTGAAAGGAAAATGGCAAATCCCTAGAGATCCTAAGTGTTGGCCTCTCAAGTCAAAACTGTCAATCATGCCATGTCCCCAGCAGCACAGACTTCTTGCAGGGAGGGAACAAAAGGAGGACTGGCACGTTTAGCCACTAGGTGTTACTGTTGCTCCACAGAATGTGATCAGAGCAATCACTTTAGAACAAGCACAATGACATCTATCAGAGGCATCAGCATCAGCTTTAGTTTAGATTTAAACAGTGGGACCTAAACCCTACTTCTGGATTCATGTATTGTTACTCAGTAAAATCAGAGAATTTTAGCATGTTGTCTTGTGGGTTTAGTGGAGGTAGACTGCTGCTCCTTGTGTTTTGTTTCTAAAGCACCATATTAAATGTAGCGATTCAAATTCATCCCTTGGGTAATTCCACTGACTTTGAAGAAGGTACATGGTGAGAATTGGGTCCTTTAAGGCTTCACTGAGCTCATGTCCATCAGTCAAAAATACTTTAGTCACTGGTTTGTCTGGCTCTCTCGCCTCTCTGGACTGAAACCTGGAGGTATCTTAATTAATTCTATCTCTGCTGTCAGCCAAGTGGGTGCAAGTCACATAACCTTTCTCTGCTTTTACTTCTCTATCCAAAATGGAAATAAAGATCCTGATCTTCTCTGGAAGGGACTTTGAGACCACGGATCAGAACTGCGTATTATTCCTCTTAATGTAGTCCTTGATGATCTGAACCAAGCAAAAGGTTTTGTATGAGTTTTTCCTACTGCTTCCTGAATAGGTTTGCTGAGAAAGACTGTGGACTGACTGTGAACTGACTGCGTACACCTCCTGGGTAGCCACTTTTAAGTGAAAAAGACTCATGATAAAGAGCAGCCCTCCACTGCATCACTCTCAATGCACCTCAACGTCCTGCTTCAGTTTGGTCCTCTTTCATAACTCTACCAAAACTTTATCCATAGGACAGCCATACTTCATCCAGCCCTTTATCAATCTACCTCAATCCACCTACTTAATCTTGAACCTTAGACACATATCCCTGTCCTGAGCTTCTCAAGCAAAAAGTTTCAAATTTACACCAATATTGATTTTCTCCTTATTATTTAGTAACAGGCTTCAGTGCATGGAAATAGGGGTTTCTTCCTTTCAATCCTGGTATTCTACGCCTTGCCCCCAAATGAACCAGAACAAATAAGCAAAAGATGTAATGCAGGCCCCCGGAACACACCTTCCAGAAGGCTGTTCCTGCACATACACAATAAATGTCATGTAACCCACAACAAATAGGCAGAGCATTCACTCACATGGTAGGTCTCTGCATGTGGTTGTATTTCCAACCAATGCATTATTTGCACACATAACTTGATTTGACTGCTCTAGGGCATGTTTTCCAAAGTTTGGAAACATTGTTACACTACATTAGACAATGTACCAGCACTGAGCCTCAAAATCATATGAAAGATTTTTTGAGTTGCTTTCATAGGAAAATTTTTATATGCCACACTAAGCAAAATACAATGTAAACTTTAAATACTGTTCTCCAAATGACTGAATGATTTGTAAGTACTAAACTATCCTCTGAAAGGTGACTGGCACTACATCTTACTGCTGCTTCCAGTAAAACCTGTGGGCCTCTAACTTGGGGACAAAGTCCTTTTATCTGTCATTCAGGCAACAGCATCACATATTTTGATATATCCATGTGTCTCAGTTTGAGTTCTCAGAGACACTTCAAGAATGAAGAACAGTTTTCTTGAAATATTATTGACAGCTTGAAATTGCTTTTGGCTTTTCAAGGGTGAAGGAGGACCTGTCCATAGAGAATCATCTGAAGATGATCATTTTTGCTTGCTACCAAAACAGAATGGTTGAAAACCAGTCGTCAACAAATGAAAGACTTATTGACCATTACCAGTACAATCTGGAAGTAGTTCACTACTGCTGGAGTTTTCTCCCTGTTGTAGGCTAGCAAAGAGTGAATAAGTGAAACAAAATGGCCTTGCTGATTCGTAAGTGTGTACTCTCACCAAACAACATACCAGTACCTAACATAACTTTACTCATACACTTAAGGCAGATGCTGCTAACATCAAATGTACTTGACTTAGGTGTTGCTGAAACATCACCCTAAACGGCTTGGCAGCTTAATTCTCATTTTCTAAAGTGACTTAAACTCCTAAATCATGTGGATAAGTTTGAAAACTGCAGTCTTAGTTGTGCTCTCCTTACTCTTCAGTGGCTAATATGAACACACAAAGACCCTGACACTTCGTCTAAAAATTAATCCTAATTGCTTTTTGGGCAGCTGCACAAACGGCCAGTTCTACCCAGTTTCACTGTTACCTCTTCCTCATTTTTTTTCTCTTCTGCACCGCTATCCACAATAGGACCCTTTATATCACATTTCTCTTCACATGCTTGTGGATGTGGCAACTAAATAACATGTACCACCTAATAAGAGATTGTCCTAGTTTCTTCTCTCTGGGTCACCCTTTCAGTCTTTTCTCTGGAAGTTAGTAGGTCTGAAATGTGGAAAACAATAAAGCAGCAGAAAGGACTCACAACAACTTTTCCTATTTCTTTGTGAATCTGGTCTTGAATCACACATGGATCTTCACAAAGAGAAAATACACATCCAGCCTGCTGTAACAGAAGCAAATCCAACTCCAGGAGCCACTAACATTTCTAGCATTATTTTTTGTCTCACCCAGCTGAAAACAAAGCATTGTCTGAAGTTTAAAATACTGACTAGTGTGATGCCACTGCTACACTAAACAGACCTAAACTGCCCCTATGTAAAGAGCGAAACACCAGAAAGCCTCCAGAGTGATGGAAAGACTGTACCCCTCAGTGAGAGCAAAGCGACTCTGGTCCACATTTATTAGTAGTACTAGTAATAAACATTTATACTATGGTAGCGCCTAAAGGCCCTACTTGAAAGCTTGTCTAAAACTGCTATTGTACCTGGGCACTAAACAGCTCTGAAGCAGCACATCTGTCTGCCAGATGTTTGGGTTTTTTCTTTTTCTTTTTTTTTTTTTTTACTTAGAAGCTGCCATTTCAAAAAGCCTGGTGCTTCCCCTCGCAAGCCTTAATAAAAACCGTTAAGAACTTGCCTCTTCACTGTCCACTCAGGGAGGATCTGCAGCTAAAACCGCACCGCCCGCAGGCCGCGGGGCCGCCAGGGCCCCTTCTCCGCGGGGGGGCACCGCGGCGGCTCC
>NW_020448308.1:1632047-1655979 GCF_003343035.1 Apteryx rowi
GGTGAAGGTGCTGCTGGTTGGGCCCTGTGAGGTGAGCGCGCCGCCCCCCGGGGCTCCTGCCCGCCGGGTGCCCGCGCGGCCGAGCCGCCCTGTGGCCTCTTCCCTCGCCTCCGCCTGTCTCCGAGGCTGCCTTTACCTCGGCCACCCTCCCCACGGCCCGCTGCCCCTGCGGCCTTCCTCAGGCGGAGCCCAGCGTGGCTTGGTGCCCCGAAGTAAACGGTTGCGCTGACAGGGTGTGGCTCTGTGGGAGGGGGAGGGGGCGGCCAGGCCTGCACTCGTGGGTCCGTGGCTACAGGGAGCAGGGCGCTCGGGTGAACACCCCGTGCTTGTGTTTGCTGTTGCTTGGACACGTGGAATTCCTAACGGATGTCTTTTGCTCCCGTTTCTGCCAGTCTGGAAAATCGGTCTTGGCAAACTTTGTTTCAGAGAGCATCGAAGGGATTGGCAGCTATGTCCCAACGCAAGGTGTAAGGTGAGCAAAACCACGCCACGCTGACTGAAGCAAAGCCCTGACAAATGGCTGCCCCTCAGATAGTCCTGCTCTCTAGCTGTGGTGTCGTGCAAAATTATCTTATATCCACTCCTTTTCACAGGATCCTGGAATATGAGAAGCCAAACTTAAATGGTAGCAGCAAGGGAGCTGGGTGTCGGTTTGAGCTGTGGGACTGCAGTGGTGATCAGAAGTAAGCGAGCTTCATCATTCCCTTACTTCCTCCAAGCTACTTAACTCTTAATAGTTGTATGTCCACAGAATGTTCATCCTTAAGACCTAAAATCAATAAGTTTCCTGAGATGAGAATTATTCTCGCCTCTTTACCCATCATAATTTTTTTGTACCTTTCTGCTGTAAAACATCTGGTAGGAGGTCCTCTCTGCCATGATCCCAGTTGACACCAAACCTTGTTTTTGATAAGGACTGAATATGACAGTAAAGTCCATAGCTCCTAGAATGAAGATACAGGAGACAGAGAGCCCTGTTCTGTAACTGACTGTGATAACTGAAAGAGATTGAAGAATATTTGCTTTCTTTTTCAGTTTGTTTGCTTTGTACATTGTTCTTTTACAGTGTTTTTAGATTAAGTACTATTTAGGGAGAACACTGTATGTATTTGAATTCCACAGCATAAAAGATAATAGGTTTACAGTTTTCCTGGTTGTTTTTAGAGGCAGAAGGTGACTTGGTTTATGGGACAGTGAGGAATGGAAAGTATTTAAGAAAGAAAGGAAGGTCTGGCTGTAAAAACTAACAAATATTGTTAAAAGAGGAGCCAAGGACTGGCTTATAAACAAGCTATTTTTATTCTCTTTCTATAAAATTAATTAAATTGAATGACTTTAGACTTTATCCCTTTTGAAAGTGACAGGACCTGGAAGGAATCTGGGAGAAGGACTGTGTGCTAGAGATTTAGATCATTTGGGACCCAGTTCCATAAGTTACTCTTCTTGGGAGAACCTACCTTTATCCCATCAAAGTTATTATGTGAGTGGACTTCAAACAATGTATTTATCTGATTGAGACCTTAGTTTCCAGAGCATATGATTGAGAACTGGAGAGATCTGCTTTTAAGGAAAGGGTTTAAATAAGCACTTGACCAAATATGACATTGTCACCAAATCATGGGACCAACTAATGTAATAGATAAGTCAAAATGTTTGAAATATGATAGATCACTAGTAAGATTACTAACTTTATATTAAGGAAAAAGTACTGAAACATGTTTTTGAGGTGAGAAGATGAAAGCTTCTGGAAGTTTGAATGCATGGTCCCATTTTCAAGCTATCAATCTTACCATTTTCCATGCACCTGTTTTTCAAGGTTTGAAACATGCTGGCCAGCTCTGATGAAGGACTCCCATGGCGTAGTAATTATCTTCAATCCTGAGCTGCCCAGTCACCTGAAAGAAATTGAAATGTGGTACTCCTGCTTTGTGCAACAGCAGCCATTGCTAGATAGTCAGTGTCTTCTAGTCGCACATCACAAGCCAGGCCATGCGGGGGACACAGAAAATCTGTCCTTGGGTAAGGAGATAGAAAACATAAATTATAACTCACAGGAGGTTTTTTTATTGATATCTTTATCTTTAAAGTTGGTGATATCTTACAACTTGCATTTTTCATTTAAATTTGTCAATCTAAGAATGTTAGAGCGCTTTGCAAAAACAAAAGATTAAACTCAAAAGTCATCTAGAAGGTGAGCAATATCCCTGTACAAAAGAGAGAGTAAAGACAAGAAAAGTTTGAGTGACTTTTCTAAGGCCACACAGTGAATATGTAGTAGAGCCAGAAATCAGAATTCCTAGTGGACAGTCTCAAGCTGTACATCATCACTTGCAGTATGTTTCTTTCATTGATTTTACCTAATGTTTACTGACACTTTTAAGATCATTTAAGTCTGCATTTTATAAATCCAAAGACTAGGAGCCATTTGAAATAAGAGGTTACCTATCTTCCTCTTCAAATTATTATAGGCACCTTTTTATATGCTGGTGAATTATTTGTGGCTGTTCTTACAAATAAGAATAAATTGCTCTGTCATATGGGAAGTTGGAGACAAAGTCAATTTGATGCTACCAATCTTATGTCGGTTTTACACTGCTATAAATGATTTCAGTAGCATTGGTCAGACTAACATTGTTATAAAGTCAGAATCAATATCCAGCCTTTCTGACAGAGGCATATGTTCTACTGGAAGACCCCCTTTATACTGGGCTTTACTAGAAGCTTTCTAGAAATGATCAACACAAAGGAACTTTAAGGAAAGACAGATGAAGTGTATTACAGATGATAAAAACAGTGTCCCAGATCTCACTGTATTTTGTTCTGCAAGAACTACAAAGCAGTTTTGAGAAATGTGTGCCTGAAAGAAGTACAGAAGGACCAGATTAGGAAAATTAGGAGAATCACTCCTGTGTAACAGCAATGAAACTTCTATTAAACAGACATATTAATGCTAATTATCTAAGGAGAAAGAAAGGTTTCTTATAAATAACCAACTTCCTCCTTCATCATGACAGCAGAATTCATTATCAGCTGCAAAAAGCAAGCCAGCTTCATAGTCAAGCGGAGAACCTCACTTCCCAGACTCCCAGTTCTATCCATTGAATCACCCATTCCTATTTCACTGCAAGGAGAGTTAATCAAATATACCAAAGTTTGTCTGTAACAATGACCTTTTTGTTTATCACAAAAACCTATAAGGAATAGAGTTCAAATAGATATATTTTATGTAACAATAATACACACAGAAACACAGAACTATTGAGGTTGGAAAGGAGCTCTGGAGATCATCTAGTCCGGCCCCCCGCTCAAAGTGGGGTTAACAAGAGCATCTCGCTGAGGGCCTTTTCCAGTCATGTTTTGAATATATCCATGGATGGAGACTATAAATATCTATTTAATATAACAAAATATTTGCATAATTTTGAAGTGATCAAAGAGTGTCATATCAATTAAATGGTAAAATTCCTATTTAATACTGAATTTTTATATTCTGCCTAACTGAATGTGAAAGCAAAACCAATAGTTTAAACCTTAATTATAATATTCAGAGATTTTAATCTAGCAGTGAGTTGCATTTGTCTGTATTGCTAACAAGCTATGTTGCGTTTCTTCTTAATGTGTTATACATCATCTGGGGTATCAAAAATGGATACTACTGAATGCCAGCTGACTTCTTCAGCGTGAACTGTCACATGACCTTGAACGTAAATGCTTATTTTCTACAAAGAATATACCTAATTATTTTTTATTTAACTTCAAAGCTTCTCCACTGAACAAACTGAAACTAATACATTCCAACTTAGAAGAAGATCCTGAAGATGTTCGGATGGAATTTGTGAAATACTTTAGAAGCATTATCAACTTACTAAATGAGAGCAGAGACAGGGAAGAAATGTCAATTATCTCATAATGTTAAAAGAAACACTGAGCAGGGAAGAGAAAGGATTATTTTGCTTTGTAAGCAATACTAGCCTGTGAACAGATCTTCACAAGAATTTGCCAGTCTATAAACACTTCAAAGAAAATAACACACAGTTTATGACTTAACCAGAAGAGCCAAGTGCTGACATCAAATGAACTGTGGTGCCAAAGACTTGGCTGCACATCCAGGAATTTGGGTAACTTTAGTTGTGCTGTGGTTTCATTTGGCATCGGAGGCACAGGAAGGTATTGTTTAATATGTTAGTGTGGACCAAAAAATAAAGATATCAGTCATTTCTTCACTTCAGAATCCCTTTTTGTAGAAGTGCTAAGAGAAGAAAGTGTGACAGAACCTAAGATTTATGGAGTTCTGTTGAAGCATCTAAGTAAAGTGCTCATGTTAGCTGTCTTCTTGGAGAAGTTATGCTTTTGGAAGTCGGTAGAAACTGATTGGAATAGAGATCTGAGAAGCAGTTGCAGTGTGGAATCCACATTTTAATGCTCCAAATTCTCCTTATCTTTCTGTCCAGCATCTGAAGAGAACGCATTTCATGACTATGATCTTGATAAGACAGAATAAGTTGCAGTCTTCCTCAGGACTAGGATTTTCTAATCAAATATAACAAAATAAACTTGTTGGTGACAATGTTTAGCGCTCTCTGGGTGGAAAAGAATCTAAATCTCAGTATAATGCAGCCACTTTGACCTATGCTAGCAGCACCAATAAAGAAAGAAAGTGCTGCATCCTCCAGAGGAGGAAAAGTTGTTTACAGACTTGTATTATTGTTCCCTGTAGCACTGAAACAAGTGATTTCACAGAAAATTTACTTTCTGATTTGTTTGTTTTGCACTCATCCTTGTTCTTCTCTGTGTGTTTTGCTGTGGAAGACATTTTTCTGTAATGCTTAATATTAAGGCAATAAAAACACATTTTTAAAATGTATCCTTTTTGTTCTCAAACAGAAAGTTAATTATCGTTTTGTAGTGAAAAAAATAGCAATAAATTTGCAGTACATTTCACACTAATTAGCTCAAATAAGAAAAGTTTGCAAAGGTTTACCACAGACACAAATAGTCAAAGAAATTATGAATGAAAACCAGAAGCATGTATTCATACTGACACTCATGTATTATAGGAGAATTTTAAGGAGAGAGAGGAACAGCAGAAATCCTTGAGAAGCATCCCATTCTACCTTGTACTGCCGCTCAACTTGCGAACTCTTAAATCAATGGCTTGTCAGAACTACGTCTGACATATAGCACTAAATTTACAGGAGATCTTATTTCATTTTATCTTCTCTACCACCCAGCTATATTTGAGCTGTAGCTATTTTACAAGTATATTTGTTAAAAAGAGCCTTGTCCTCTCGTAACCATTGTCTTTTAGTTAACATCCCCTACAGAAAGCATATTAAAAAACATTAAATACTTGGTGTATTTTAGTTCAAGACTGCAGGAGAGAGAGTTCCTTGAGTTTTTCATGGATCTGGTTTAAAATTGATCTGCTGTTTTTCCTATTTTCATAGTTCTTTCTTTTCTGATTTGAGTAATGACTAGCCTGCTCTTGTGCAAATGTTACCAGTTTCCCAAAATGGCAAGAAAAGATTCCTCAAAAATTTACTCAGTTGTTTACATATTTTTCTCATGGCCTTCACATAAAATGAGTGTGTATTACAGAGCAATCAGGGCTTTCTCCAGGAAGCTTCACTGAGACCAAACAACAAGCAGGGTTTGGTGCTGTGTCACAACTGATGTTAACAGTAGCTCAGGTGTTGTCCTGGTCTCCTCAAGAATGCCCACAGGTCTGTCTCAAAGCAAGGGGTTTTCTCAGGTTGGTAGCAAGCCTGTGGCACACAAATTTGGTACCAGTAACCTGCACTGTTCTTTTCTTTTGTGCTTGGTGTGCTTTCAGAATTCGCTGCCCCAGCTTCTTTTCATTGTCTGCTGGCTCATATTCTGCCATTAAAGCTCCACTCAGTTATGAGATGAAAGGAAAGGCATACCGAAAGAAAAAACCAGTGAGAGAAAGGATACTATGAAAGAAAAAACAAAAAGTAAGCAATAAGAGATGAAAAGGAAAAGGTTGGGGGAGAATAGCGGGAGGTTGGCATTTCAACATCTACCTTTTATTTTTAAGACTTTTGAAACAATCAGGCTTTATATGTTTGCAATCAGAGTCATAGGGTGGTCTGTTGGAGGCAGTTATTGGAAAAATCACAGTCTAACTGGAGAACAAGTTTTTTACATGCTGCCTTAGATTATTTTTTCCTTGTTGCCAGCTGTGTGGTGCTGAAGCCAATTTTTAAAATATACTGCCTTAATAAATTCAGTTTTTCCCAACAGCAGCATTGTGATATGTACCAGTAAACACTGGTGTGAAACCCACCACATATAATCTTACTTGGAATGTGATTCCAGGGTTGAAAGGTCAGTGAACTCTCCTATTCACCACCTTGCTTCATATAAAATGTTAATTGTAATCTTACCTTAAATTCAAAAAAAGAGATGTAAATTACAGATAGGTATATACTGCAAAACATTTTTCATTAGAGAAGAAAAATACTGTTAGACAGAACCAAAGACAGATCCCTAGATTCGTATTTATATCATTCAGAAAGGCCACAATATGTAGTAAATGTGGGATATCATTCTTAAAATCTGGTCAAAGAGATTAAATTCTGTGGCTGCTGAGGAACAGAGCAAATGTGTGGACCAAAATTAATCTTTAGTATTGGAGAAGATACAGGAAAAGTGTTAATTCAGAAATAGCATTCATTAATGGTTTATGAAACAGGTCCACACAGAAGCCCAGTTAGAATGGGGTAAAGAATGCCAGATGCTGGACAAATATGCTTAAGTCTCTGTCTTGGCACCTTACAGCCTACCCATCCATTGCTATCAGTAGGTCTGCAGAGCTTCAAACAACTCCATAGCACCATATTACCCAGATTGGGGGTGTGCAGTCCTGCTTGTTTGCCTGAAGTGATGTGGTTAGTAAGTGACTGTTCTGTGGTTCTGTATCTGCTTCTGCTTGTGAGAAGAAAGAATTGTCCAGTCAAGTGGAAATGAAAATGTGGAACATGAGGTAAGTAGCTGCAAATTCCACACAAGTCACTTAGTTGACAAGCCATAGGTTTAATTAGGAGTTAAAAGAGGAAGGAGGAGCTAGGAGGAAAAGATAACAGTAAATTTGCAACCATCTACACTGAGGCCCATACCACCATACCAGCACTTTGAAAAGGCTTTTTGGACAACCTTTCCAAGAAGTGGGAGGGAAGGTAGAGAACTAGTGAGTAGTCTGCCAATACAGCCATCTCTAGATGTCCTCAGGGCCTCAGAGTGAGCAGTTCTTGTCTCCTTCTCATTCTGTCATCAGCCATGTACCCCCTTAACCCTACTTTGTAAGAACACTGCACAAATTGGAATTTTCTGAGTAACTACTCCTTTTTCATGGTTCCATTCCATATTGGAACTCAGGACCTATTTGCTTCAGCATTAACTTTTCTGTGATCACCTCCATTGTTAGGGTTTTGGAGACAGAAGGTGGAATCAGGGACATGGGACTAGGTGTTTTTCCTGAGCCATTAATGAACAGAACATTTTCAATATTAATTCATTAAAATACATACAGTCTCCACAGTGCAAAATTCAGACTCCAGGATATGCCAACTATGCAGTGAGAAAAAAAACTTTTTTTAAACAGAAGTCATGCAGGTACAGCATTATTTTGTGATTTGGCATGAAGTATGAATAAGCTTAAGAGCTTACATTATTGATGCCTTATTTATGCTATACAGAAATTACTTTCAAGGTTTTATTGCTGTGTGGCTACAAAAACCTTTAGACCTATAGGTGATCTCTACACAACTTCACACTCATCTCTCGTGAAGGTGGTTGGTACATCATTGCTTTGGGCAGTTAACCTAAACTTGACACAGAGTCAGCATGGAGATGTGATAGGGAACAGTCAGACTTGAAAAAATCCTGCAGGGCTGGAAATGCAGAATTTTAAGACTCTGGGTTTGTATATAGAAGGTTGATGGCTGTGGCTATCTTGCAGCCTCTGGTGATTTAAGACATTTAAGCTCTTCAACTATAAAATAGAGTTTGCTCATGTTACCTCTTACAAACTCTTTCCTGCACACACAGAACATTATGAAGCCAATAACTCCTGTGATGATGAAAACAGTCACAGGCACTGCAATCCAAATGTGTGGCTTCCAGGGTAAAAATCATCCTTGTTTACAACCAAACTTTGTGAGTAACAGCAAAACTGAATGAAATACATTTGGACCCTACCAAAAAAATGCAGCTTTCCTTTCAAGTCGTATATTTTGAAGGCCAGGCCTTTGGTCTCAGTTGCTCTCAGCATTGTTCTAATGGACACAATAGACATAAGAATCCCTATGTTCCTATTACTGAACTGCCAAGTGACAATGAGGAAGTCACGTAGACTAGCATATTCAAGCATGCCCACCAGGACTGTGTTTCTGTATGCTCAGCTTAAAATACGAAGGGAGCCTATGTGCGGATACTTTAGGAAGCAACTTCCAGAAGGTATCCAGGACTTCTTAAAATCAGCTCTTAAACTACTCAACATCTCAACTAAAGTACCTTGCTTTGGAGGCCACTTGTGATTATTTCCACTCTTCCAGAAGCCTGTACTGGTGGAATACTTCACTGGTGCAGCAGAGAGTCCCCAGAAGATCAGTTTACCTTGTTGAAAAGTTACCTTTCCTGAGATGCTAGAAACACTCTACCAGTAACTCGCATACCTGTAGTCACTGCTCCTGATGCCAACACAGGCACTATTACACATGTGAATAAAAGATACCATACTCTACTACAGGCAGTTCAGAGGTTTCGTTCATGTGTATGAAGCAGGCCAGTTATCAGTCCAGGTGTATATTTTTGCATTGATCCAGCTTATTTTATTTACTTAGGACAAGATTCCCCTTTGAGTGACTGAGGTTTAGATGCCTAACTAGATCCTCTTAAAGGCTCCTGATTAGAATTTGCTGAGAATTCATCCTCAGAAAATCAATCCTCTTCAAAAGCAATAGTATCTGGAAAACTTTTACCTCTTGCTGTAATCACCAGTCTGATGGAACTGACCTTGTGCAAATGGTGTACAGATTTGGTCACCCATGCTCAGAAAGCTACACAAGAAAGGGCCACCAGGGTGGCTGCAGAAAAAAGAAACAATTATATGAGAAAAGCTTAGATTTTTTACTCTAGCAATGTAGGGAGAGAGAGAGGGCACATGCTTGATCTCCATAAATGTATCAGGAAGAGAGAAAATTGACTTATTTACCTGGACATAAGATAACAGGAGCAACCATCAGGGCAGGGATACTGTTGCTGAAAGACTGGACCATTCTGACTAAGTTGCACAAACCCAAGTATAAAGTACTCTCTTATCACTTGCTCCTTTTGCTTATTTCTTTCTCCCCCCTCCCCTTGAATTGTAGGAGGAAATAATTTGACCTTGAATACAAGGTGGCTTTATATTTAAGCTCTATTTTTCCTGAAAGAGAGAAAAAGCAGGGGAAACCTAATATTCAGGCTCACCTTCTATTTGACTAAATGCATTATCTAAACTGAAAGACAGCTTTGGCACAAGAATATATGTGGATAAACTAGTCATTAATAAATCTAGTCTGGAAATTAAAGAAGATTTCTAACAAACAGAGTCTCCCAATAACAAACAGTGGGGAAAACATACCTACTTTCAGAATGGTGCTTAATTAATAGCTTGTGATAGAGTGTGACTGGACTTGATCCTTCCAGTCCCTTTCTTATGAAAACAAGGGGCTTTTTTATTAATGCATAGGTATTTTCCACAGAGGTGGGAGTGAACCAGAACATTTGTTGCAAACTTCCTTGAACCTTGGAAAGCTTGGATTCTGATTCACACTCCCCAGCTGGAGCTCAGTAGGAGACATAGGTTGTATTTAAACATATGCAGAGGAAGTAAAGCAATTCTGTCAACTCACAACAGAAGAAAGGTAATGCAAATTTTCTCATGAGTCTCACTTTAGCAGAGTGCTGTCTGAAGATGGGCGCTGGGGTTTGCTTGTGCAACTCTGTCAGGACCAAAAAAAAGCCATATGTTTTGCTGCGTTCCATTGTCTCTTCTTCCCTTTGTAAGGAAACGAAAGCCTGTTTCTCTACTAGTTTCATGAAATCTATCTAAATCCTGGTAACATGTCTCTGAGAATTTGCTCAGAGGGAATAATAGACAAGGGCACACCCTCCATTGCTATGTTACTGTTCCATGAGTTCCAGACAAAAGCATTTATTGTGGTTTGGCAGCAACCACCTATTCCTAAAACCCTGGGACTGCATTGTTCTTTACTTGTCAAAAGCTGATTTAGTACCTACAGGCACAGATTGCAGGGTGCATCTTTTTAGGAAGGATCTTCAAGGTTTCTAGACTACTGGTGTCACCTCTCTCAGCCAGTAAAACCACTTGGAGGAGTCACACTAAAGTTGACTGTGAAGACCAAGCTGTCAATGAAGTCTGCCCTGCAATAAATATTCAAGGATTTTTATTTAGACCCTAGGTTAAATGCTAATGCTCCAGAAACTGAACAATCAACTGCCAGCCCCATAGTAAACATTAGATAAAGATATATCTTAGGGAAAGATATTGTTAAGGACCCAGAATTGTTTCCCTGTGTGTTTGGAAGGCTAATAATGGTAGGGAGGTTTGACTGGAACTCCTAATGATACAAAGATCCTGCAATCCTATCTGTAGCTACAATAATGAGCCTGGGACCTAAACAAAGCTATTAGGAGGCCCTTCTTCTGCTCAGAATGCCATATCTTTACTTTTAAAGCTGATCATTAAAAGTAATATTTAATGAAAACTCCATCTGTTTTCCATTGAGAATATGCTTGTCTTTTTTTTTTCCTAAGGTTGCATGAAGTTTTGCAGCATACAGTGCTGACACTTTCACAATGTAACAGGACAAGCTAACGCTTGAGGAAGTTCCTTTGTCCAGGGAGGTATACAGGAGGTGACAGGGGGTATATCTGGATCTGTTAATGTGAGGTTGTAGACCTTTAACTTCTTCCATATCCAGGAACTGGAAAGGAGATACAAAAATATGGTAATGATGTAATAAATCTTAAGTCACACAGAACTTCACAGTTCTGGCCTGTTAAGGTTATTTTACAGAACAGTAGCAATTCAAGCTAAATCTTTCCACTCCATGCACTTTTCCCTGCTCAGCTAAATGGGAGTTTCCATGGTCTGTTAAGATTTGGGGTCTATGACACAAAGCTGGGCAGTCTGATCCTTTAATGCCCTACAGACACTCCTACACTTTTCTACAACATGAACCCACAAAAGCCAAGCAGATACATATGCAGTTTCCATTACTAAATAATTTGCTTGCCATACCCAGAAAAACCTAGTAGATATTAGACAAACAATCATTTTGTGCTAAGTTCTGGTGAAGTCCAGTTTCCTACAGATTTGTGTCTTTAGGTTTTAGACCTGTGTAGATTTTCTGTCCTCTTATAGGGGTCTCTCTCCCATATTCTCCATACAGACATGGCTACCTATAGCCATGAATTTTTTAGGAAATTTGTAACTTTGAGCTTCTTGTATTCTATCAGATGTGGTTGAAAACGGTCAATGGCTTAAGACAGATGAGAAAAACAAACCAGCAGACACATAGGCGGAGGGCATATTCTTATAGCCAGGCTAACAATCAGAGTTAAGTATGAAGGTGGAATAACATGGTGAAGATACCACTAACAGGACTAGTGCAGTGAGCAGGAATGTGTGTGCTTCTATCCTGATGATATGAGCATATGCTGTATGGTTGTGAATTGCTCTTTGATACATCATTTGTTAAAGTTTAATATTCCGAAGAAATGAAAGGTGGAACATTCATCCCTGACCATCTGCACCTCCTGTTAGCCTCCTGAGACTCCATCTGATTTCCCTTTCCTTTTACACCCAGACACCACTGGCCACTATCCACTATCCTTCCAGCTAACAAAGACTTGGAAATTTTTGGCACAAGTTCCAGACTGTGTCTGGCTTCCTTTTGTCAGTCCTGAAAGGGGCCAGAAAACAGGAAGGATCCCTTGCAGTCCTAATCTGCCAGGCACAGGGGAGGCTCCTGGGTGATGGCTGCCTGACACACAAGCCCTTTCAGACCCCTGGGACAGGGCGAGCCTCAGAGGAGGACAGGGAACCTATTTGGAGGATGATAATTTTAGCCAGATTACATTCTAGCTATCTTTGGGTGTCGATATGTTTTGTTAGGGACCAAAATGAGCATTGTTCAGAAATCACTCCGAGCTAAATAATCTGAGAGAGACCTGCTGCACCCCCTGTCCAAGAGATGCTGCACTCAGTGTCCAAGCAAGGCTGCACCTGATGTCCAAGCATGGCTGTTCAGCATTGAAACATGGTTCACTGGATGATACAGCTGGTTAGGTCTCCTAAAGGAAAAGCTCCACAGCCAGAACAACCAGTCACAAAATTTAGGTTTAAAATGTCCATTGCCATCTTTCTCAGCCCCTTCAGAGATTCAACTCAGAATCAAGGACTTAATCTGTCATCATCAAATATAACGAAGAAAACTGGTGACTTTGTGATAGAAGACGAGTGACCCCTGATCTCTAGCTTTTGTTCTGTTTCCACATGATAGTTCCTCCCTAATCATGATCAGATGCCACCTTTTACACTGGCACAAATGGAGCTAAACACTTGATATTTGTGTCTGATCTACTTCTTGTCTTGAATTATTGCCCCCCTTCTTCATGCTTCCCATTCATTTTTCATTTTTAAATTAATCACTCATTTACATTAGGCAAACTAAACTAACCTTGCAGAAGGTTAAAAAGACTATGAGAGAGACTTCTAGAGTTGTCTTACCTACAGGACTTTCCTCAAGATTTAAACAGAACAATTGGTTTGGTGTCTTTTTTTCTTTACTCTTTATAACTTATAATGTATCAAGGAGGTTTGAAAGAAGCAATTATTTTGTTTTTAAGATTTTTTCTTAAATCCAGCTCACTTTTGATAATAATCATTTAACTATTTCTTTCTCTAGAGGAAGCAAAATTTACATTTCCAGTGTAAAAAAATAAGCAGAAAGTTTGAACAGCTAATAGGGTTATTAATCATAGGGATAATAATAAGGTTAAGAATCAGAGGTATGCAGACTAAATGAGTAAAATCAAGATGAACTTCTATTGTTGCTGAGAAGGACTTTTAGAGAAAAGTTATTTTTGCTAAAGGTACAGAGCCCTGACTTTTAACATGAAACTCAATGAAGCTTACAGTTTCACAGGTCAGGCCCCAAGAAATCCCTGTCAAACCACTGAAGCCTTGACTGGATTTAAAAGGTCAAAATGGAAGGAACAGGGAAAGATTTCAGGCCTTCTTATTTAGCACAGAACTAAAATGGCTATGATTCCCGCACTTTTTTCATGGTATCTTTAACTTTCATATGACACTCTTTAAGGCTGTAAAAAAAATTGTTCTATATCCAGCAAACTGAGACTGCTGCCAACCCTCCTACTGCCATTCTCACTTCCTCTACTATCCTCAGAGCTTGACCAGTTTCTCTGGTTATCTATGATCCACAGGAGCTTTCTCCTTGCTTAATGTGACATATCATGAAAAATGCTACTTAACATACTGGTGATAAGAATTTGCTCTAATCAGCCAAGGAATGAGTGAAACAAGTGAAGGACTGGCTATTAGGACTAATTCCTGCCTTCTTTACTGGACTTGGCACAGCAGAGCACATGCACAGTCTCACTGCAGTTAGTTGGAAAAGAACTAATCAACCTAAAGGATATTACTTGAACAAGAACAAACATACATATTGACCATAGGATGGTTTCTTCCTATAAAAACAGGGAGATTCCGGAAGAAACTCCCAAATAAAGTAGGAAGCAGGGAGGATAAGAGAGAGAACGGGGAGGAAAGAGCAAATTTTTGAATAACAAAATCAGTTTATGAAAAGGATTGGGAACTTGGCTCCCTGCAGAAGCAGAGGACTGGACTCAGCAGCCCAAAAGGTCATTTTCAATTCTGTTTCCTTTTTTCCTCTCCAAAACACAATTGTTGGGGTCTGATTCTAAAGGAGCAACGATCTGTTTTCTGTGCATCTCCCTGTGCAAACATGCAAGTGAAAATGCATGGCACCTTCTTCCCATGCTCCAACAAGGACAATAGCAAAAGGATGTAAGCTGTTGTGTGCCACATAACAAGTATAAATTAAGGATGTTTTAATATGCATTCCATGAGGCAGAAAATTTCCCATACTTCACATAGCTTCACAAATAAAACACATCTCTCATGACTGGTCACAAATAAGACAGTCAGAATAGAATCAAGCAGGTCGTATGCAAGGGCAAAACACTAAAAATGCATTCTTAACTTTGGCTTTTCTAAGGAAATAAGACTCATGTTCATGTTTGTCCACACCAATCTGCCCCAAATAATCTGGGATTTGTTCATAAACCTCAGTCAACTTTGACAGAGCGCCTTGAAGATATATAATTCCTGCAAGTTTTGTGAAAATAGCAAGTAAAGGAGACAGATTATTTATCCCTCATTGAAGAAATAGGCTAAATATGAACTCAGTCTTCATTAAACATCAGAGGATCCATGTCAAAAAAAAATCCAAGACATAAATCCATAGGAAAGAAGGTTTCACTGTTTACAGAACTACTTATATTGAATGAGATCACAGAGAGATAACATAGTATGACAGAATCTAATTGCCACTCAACAAACATTTTGGAAACAAGTCAGCAACCACATCTGCTTCAATAGAACCAGAGCCTCATGTGACAGGAAGCTTATTAGAGACCCTGCCTTTCATTATTTTGTTTTTGTTTATAACTTCCCAGCATGAATATTCAATATTGCAAAATAAAGCCGTCTCCTTCACAGAGCCTCCAGAATGAAGAAAGAAATTGGGCCAGACATTCCAGATCCTGAAGAAATTGGTGCCTGTGGAGCTATGGATTTCTACCAGCAAAACATCTGGCACAATATAACATTAAACATGAAGAACTTGCTTCTCTTTCCTCTTATCATTGGTGTGAGTCAAGAATAACTTCACTGAAGTTCACTTGATATATCAAGCCTAAAAACAGGTCAAAAGAGAAGAAAAACAGCCCTTTAAACATAGCATGACATCTTAAAGGAATATAACTTCAAATACCTTATTTCAGTCAGTAGCATAAAATGTTACATTGTGAGTCAATTTTCCTGGTTAATATGGGTGAAACAGTTGCTCTGAATCCAGTTTAGGAAATCCCATGCAATACTCTTTCATGCCTTTTTGTTCCAGGAGTCAGAGCCTCTAGAGAGGTAAATTCAAGACATTGGAGATCTGTAACACCACATGATCTGAAAATCTCATCAGGAGTGAAACCAACTGTCCTGAGTCCCAGCAAGGGTAATGGGAGCCCTGTGTGCTCAGCCTTTCTTAGCTTTTCTTTAAACACTTCTTAAAGTGAAAGGAGTTAATCTCAAACACCTCTAAATTGATGGGATGTCTGTATGATTCGCCTCTGCTGCCTCAGTTATTGAAGTGAAAAGCATGTGAGTCTGCCCTTCCTCATGGTGCCCAACAGTGGCTTGTGATTTGGAAGACTGGGGCTGAGGATCTCTTCAGTAATGGCACTTCCATCTGTTGCATGGCATCAGTCAGTAGGCGGTGATCCCATTTCCCCTTCTCACTCTTCAACTCTGCAGGACTTTTTCTTGCGCATAAAGCAGGACTGGCAGTGGGATCTGTCAGTGCTGAACAGTGGGTTTCCATTCACTTCCCTTGACAGGGAGGTCTTGGATAGATGTATCCGCCCTGGATCCCTATGGGAGAAAAGAAGTTCTGTACAGATGAAAACTCTCCAACAGAGTTACCCTCTGCAGACATATTGGACAATCTCTTCCCTAACTCTCTGGATGACCACTCCTTCTTCTTTCTCCACCACCTCGAGAACAGACAAAAAGCCTTTCAGGGAGGCCTTAAGCCAATGTTGCTATCTCAGCCCCACAGATGCCAACGTGATATTTACACTCTTTTTGCTCAACTAATTGCCACACACCCCAACAAAGGGAGTTTAATGAGTTGCACCAGGCAATAAACCATCTTCTACTGGCTCTAGAAACAGGGAAGCAGAAGAGGGAATGTAAAGTTGGAACAAGGCACAGACACAAAGCAGGTCCAAATACTTCCAGGAACAGATTTATCCAAAGATTTGGTACCAGATGTTCTGTTCAGACAACTTTAACAGAGCTCCATAGATTAAATACTTCTCATGTTTTCAGTATTCAAACCACTCCATCTGGGTACTACTGCCACAGGGCACAAACAAAACGCTACTTAATATTAATCAAAGAAGTGAGTTCTGCTTTGCAAGTCCAATATAAAAAGAATAAGAGCAAACACATGCTAAATTGTTCCTGGGAATGCTGAAGACAACACAGAGGCTGTCTTGGATTACAGCATTTCTAACTTATGCCAGCCAATCAAAAGTCTGGTTTTAGGGAGTATACATTAGTGATAAATTAGTACAAATATTGTGCTAAACTAAAACACTATGGATCTTTGATTAATAAATATCATGTTCATTATACATCAAACATTCCAAGTTCCTTGTTTACCTAGAGTTTCGATAGATCGTTGCACAGCCACTATTCTATGAAAAAGTTGCGTGCTTTTCCTTGGACACCTACTTGGCTATCACTTCTTCGCAAAGAACACTAATTTTTGCCTTTTCCTCAGACTTTTGCCCATTTCTGGCCTCATGAACTCCTTGCTCTCCTATTAGTTCCTTTCTTCTGGCCTACCAAAAGCCTATAGCCATAGGTGATAAGAAGAACTACTGCCGCATGTTTTTGTTCAAAATCTTTTTCCAAATCTTGTTCCTTCTTGAAACCCAGGGTTATCTCCATGTGTTCAGCCAAGCTATATGGGGCTGCAAAGATTCAACAGAGGCAGCTGAAGCTACTTCTCCCACATTCTCTCAGCTGTCAATGCAACTTTCTAGCCTCTTTTTACTGATCGTACTCTGCAAAGGGGAAGGATTAGAGGGTAAAGATCTGGCCCAGTCTTCTCTCTCCACCATAGCTTATTATTTCCTTCGTTGCTTTGATTTGCATATGTTTTTTATCCAGCCCCATCTCCTGCCACCTCCACCTCCTCCTGCTTGCATCTTTGGTTCCCTCAGTCTTCTGTATTCCCATTTCAGAATACAGCTCTTTTCTAGAAGACATAATCCAACCTGACTCGCTGGGCTTCCAGGTTGTCTCATGTCTCCCTGAAACGGTGACAACTTTGCCATTCTTCCCTCAGAAGTTACTTCTATAGTGACTGTAAACTTTTATTTAGATCATCATGCCCCCACAAAGCGTAACTCGACTGTGAGATGTGCGGAGACCCCTTTGTATCAATGCCATTGAGCTCTTCTGTATTTACTCCAGTTAGACACTTGATGGTGCTCTTTGCACTTTCATGCCAGCAGAAGCGCTTTTAAAGTAAGCAAACTTCCTCTTCTCCTGGGAATTGCAAAAATTCCCCAGTGCAAGATGCAGTTACATGTCTAAGCCTCTAAATCCTGTGGGAAGAGCATGTTTTGACTACACAGCATGTAGCTAAAGCTGCAGTGGAAGAGGCTCAGCTAGGTAAGGACAAATGCCAAGTGAAATGTCACTGCCTATTATACACAAATCCACCAAGCAGAGGTTTTGAAATTCCTCCTCAAATATTTTATTTGCTAATTGGTTTCTTATCAATGTTCCCCATAGCAACAAGAGAGGTGTAAGTGGCATAAAGTAGGTTGAATGACATTATGTCTGCGTGTAAATGTAACTCGGATTGTGCATGGAGATGATCTGAAGGAGGTAACAATGTAATGTGAAACCTCCTGTGGCCTCAGA
Organism: Apteryx rowi; assembly: GCF_003343035.1. NCBI lineage: Eukaryota > Metazoa > Chordata > Aves > Apterygiformes > Apterygidae > Apteryx > Apteryx rowi. The sequence goes on from NW_020448308.1 coordinate 1,649,899, forward strand.
GGAGAATGAGCGCTTCTTAATGCTGCATGAATGGGGAAAGAGTAAAGCAGGAAAGCATGTCCCAGCAGCAAATATTCTGGAGAAACTCAAGCTGAGATTCTATAGAAAATGAGTCCATTTGATCTTTTTACCTGCTAAGAAATATTCATTTTACAACAGATGTTTGTCTTCAGCTATTTTGCAAGGGAGACTTGAAGCTTTTTGATATTTCTTAAAGGTATAATGAGTAAGCAAAGGAAAAAAACATAGCTTTATGGCAAAAACACAAAACAGGGAGGAAGGAGATATTTGTCCTGTTTTTTTCCCCAATATGCTGACTTTTGTGTATCCTTGGGCAAATCATGGTATTTTTCTGTGTCTTCCCAGTCTGTAAGTCTGAGATAACTCCTTCTCTTCTGGGTGTATTATAAGGCTCTTTTTTGTGCATCTGTGTCTAATGGACACAGCTCTGGAAAGAGGCAAGTGGGGAAACCATTGTAACTTCCAGGAGAAATCAGGGAAAACAGGGAGTAAAAGGATTCACAAGGATGGGATGGCACGGATGAGAAACAGTTGGATTGGCTGGGTCCATCCACTGACCTAAGATATGTTATTTAAGTTTGTGCTGACAAGTATTTGAGTTTATTCATCTGTGCACAAATGGCACAGCTAGAGCTCCAGAAAAGGCTCAGGAATCACTGTAGAGTCGCGCTTGGAGCTAGGCCTAAAGCTAGGCTTTTGGAGCATCTGGCAATCCTACCCGGATCAAACTGTTCAGGAAGGAAAGGATGCTAGGCCTGTTCAGCTGAAGGATCTGCAGGGATATGGAGATTCTCTGAAATCCTATTGCATCTCTTCAGTTGCCCAGTCCACTGTCTCCACAAAGACTGCTCAGTCTTCTTGGATGTCATGTTCTCCTAAATATCTCCAAAGGCAGTTCTGAAAGAGACACACTGAGAGTTAACAGTGGCTGGAGGAATAAAACACTCCAAAGTGAGCCCTGGTGAAGTCTTAACATGGAAATCTTTTGGCTGTACCACTTAATATGACACACATGGGACAATGAATTTCACGGTGCTTGCAACACTCCCTCCTCCTCTTGGCAAGTGGGTATTGCAAGCATTAGAATTTATGGGATATCTGATCTGCTTGTGCCTCAGAGGGAGAAAATGGGATAAATGGCCTGATCCTGCAGATCTGACATGACTGATCTTATTGAAGTTAATGAACTGACCTTCTCAAGATTAGGAAGCTGAATGAATGAGATGCTATTGCTGCTATGCTCTGTTGTTTTGAAAAATACTACTGTATGCAATACTTACTGTAACTCTCATTTTACTGTTTCCAGTTCCAAAATACCCATCTTAAAATAGCCTCAAAAAGTTCAACCCTCAGTTGTTATCTTGGCTTTTTAAAGAAAAGTAAAATCCCATGAACAGAGACAGAGTTTTGTCTGGGGTCCCATTACTATTATTACTGCTGGGTCACGTTGGGCTTTGCTGGGTGAGGTCTGATGAACCTGTGGTGACTGAGAAGGACATTGCTGGTGCCTGCTCTCCTCTGTCACTGCCATAACAGTGCTGGCAGAAGGGACTGCATGCACCCACACTTCAATTGCTGCAATACAAAGTCCACCATCTCAGCTTAAATCACCGATGAAGGTATATTTGGGCTAAGACTAAACACTGCATGGCTAAACATAATGCTGCACTCCACTTTCCCTACTTTGCTACAACAGTCATCCCTAACAGAAGGGCAGAGCTGTTTACAGGGCACTAGCAATTTAAACCACTACACCGCTACAGGAAGATTTGCCAAGGTTTTTGCTGAACCCCTTTGCATCTTTCCCTGTATGTCTGTAGACAGAAGCAGATAACTTCATTATACAGGTGTTGTGAGTCTGAATGGGCTAAGATATATATATGTACAAAGCAGTATTGTTTTTGTGCCTCCCTACAACAACAATTCTAATGAAGTATCACTGAGCAAGGCTACCCAAAAGAATATGCTCTTAATGTGTCCTTTGTTATGCACACATAATGAGTTTCTGATTCCCTGGTTATTTTGTAGGAAGAAAAATTGTTTAGTTTCATGGTACATCACAGTATTCAATGAGCTCGCCCCTTGAGACCCCAGAGAGCTTTCAAATCTTAATATAGCCATCCTTCAAATGAGATCATTAATGTGCATATATCTAGATTTAGAGCCAATGCAAGCACTTAGATTTTTGCCTGCCAAATTTTCATTTTTGGCTTCATCTTCTTCCCATATATTCAAAGAACTGTACCACATGGAATCCTTTAAACAATAGAGTGGATAACATAATTTTTCAATTGCTCTTGAAAAGGTTTTTAACCACATAAACTATTCTAGGGTTCGCTAAGAAGTTACCATTGCAAATAATGCAATTGTTCCAGACTGAATTCCTTGCATTGTAGAATAACTTTTGAAGAAAAGAGCATGACTGGTTTGGGATTTTTAACCTGCCTCTTTATGGTAATACTTAGATGAACATAAATTTTCTCCAAAAGCTTTGCATTAAAGAGAAAGGACCAAAGCCTACAAACACTCATATCTGCATAACTTATACTTAATGCCATCAATCTAACAAAAGGAAAATAAATGTTTAAAAATTAGGAAACCGAACACTTTTTTAAAAAACAAAAAAGAGAGAAAAATAGTTAGATACTGCAAAGGATCTGAACTCTGGAAAACCTAGAAATATATAAAGTGCAAGCTGTAACTTCTGGTTTCCCTCTTTCCTTCTCTTTTTCTAGCAGGACAAGTCCATTACTTGTCTTCTGAATGAACCCAAGACTTGCTATTGTGAGCAGCTGAGTCGCTCCTTAGAGATGTGTGCAACTTCTGTTCCCTTGGGCTTCACCTGGAGTTAAGAACACACATTTCTGCTGATCCTATGTTTACTTTCCACATTCAGGCTGTATCAGGTCTTTCTTGCTGCGTACATCTAAAGACAATATCTCTTCATGATTTGTCCAGTGAAGGAGACTGTTACCAACATCCTCACTGTGTTACACCTATAGGTAGAGTCACCAGGGATACACAAGCTGTTGCTCCTGAAATTAGTTCTTCTGTGTGGTCAGGCAGCAGGTCCTCAGTTCTGCAATTTTCTTCCTCTATGAGTGCAGCGGAGTCTAATCTTGGCAACCCACAAGCAATTTCCCAAATTTACCTTGTTATTCAGCTTTCTTGTATGAATTGAATTAAACTGTGGGTGTTTTATGAGATGAACTAAACTGTGGAGCAGGGCCTGTAATTCACTAGATACTCCTACAATACCTGGCACAATGGAATCCAACTTGTTTGTGGCCACTAGGCAGCAAAGCAATATAAATGGGAAATAACACATTTCAGAAGATCTTTTTGATCTCCATCAGCACTACAGGCCAGTTTCTCATTTGCCACACATTGGCCTATTTCCACAGAATTTACACCAGATGTAGACTTGGGCCTTGTAAGTCCCAAACTTTATCTTTTTAAAGACTATGCTTTCTGTAGAATCATGTTGGTTGTCATACAAAATGAGGTATCTTGCACCACTCAAAAGTAAAGGAATTCGCTCTGCATCTTACCAGCCTCACTTCCTATGAAAACAAAGCTTTGTGATCATACGCTTCATGGGTGTGATCACGGTCCTGGTTCTCTGATCATCCACATGAGGGGACTTGCCGGAGCGTGCAGTAACTTCCCCCAGAGCTGTGTACATTGCTTCAAGTGGAAGTAAAAATGTATGTACTTGGGTCTTTTCCTAACATAGAGTTGGGACATAGCCAGGGTAACTCAACCGGATCTAGTTATACAGATATAAGCAGTGATAGTTACATTCTTCTAAGTTTACTGAAAAGAGGTACACCAGCTAAGGTTAAAGTGCCCCAGCTAAGGGAAAAATGAACACACCAGACATCAGCAAAGCCACACAAAGAGAATATACCTTCTAAATGCTCAAAAAGTAGAAAGAGTTTAATTTGGAACTTAAGAATTCATAAGCACTGAAGTCAGTCAGACACAAGACACAGATCCATTAGGAAAACAGACTTAATTAGCTCTTGTGCTACTTGTTTATTTTCCTCAGGCAAGAAGAAAATACATGTTTTCTCCCAGATACATTATGTAAATGACTTCACTCTTCCCATCCAAATAACCACAGTCCCCTTCAGTTTACTTCTGGTCTCCAGACAACCATGGAGTGTGTACACACTTATTGCTCATCACTGGATGTTACTGTTGTTTAAACAAAAGCTGCAAACTTATCTTTTCTGCTGAGCCTGTGAGATTAAATTTCGGACAGAGAAGAGCGCAAGGTGACAAATACTCCTTCAGTTCATACTAACACAGAGCACATTCTCTCAAGGAAGATGCATCTTCCATTAACTTTTGTCTGCTGCTTTTGGTACTGATGCTAAAAAAGCCCATGTCAGACTTTTAGGCTAAATAGTTTAAAGAAAAATGCATGGAATTCTAGGAGCTTTATTATTTCTGGAGAAACTGTCAGCTTATTCTCCTGAGTGAAAGAAATAGTCTCTGCCCATCTGCAGCTCTCTGGATCTGACTTGTGCCTCATTGTTTCATTAATACTGGGCTTGTTTAACACTTAGAGCATGGGGATTGGGATTCAGGACTTTTGGTCTCTACTCCTGGTTCTGCCACTGCAATAGACCTGTTTCCATGACTGCAAGCTACTGTTAAACTTCACTTACCTCTTGTAAGCTTTAGCCAAGTCATGCTGAAAATCCTTTGAGATCCTCAAGGCTATGAGAACTGCAAATGATTAGAATTAAATGGAACATTTTGGGAGGCATGGAGGAAGTTACTCAATTGTTCCAAGATACTGTAAAGAGATACTGTGTAAACCTTTACATCTGTCAAGTCCAATTGCACTTCTGAAAAAGAAGATAAAGTAAGAGCCATGCCTATAAAGCTGGTACAGCTTTAAATTGAAGAACAGGAAGGAAAAAAAGTATGAGCCTCTTGAGGGGTTTTCTATTCTTCCAACTACTGTATAAAACCCATTTAACATGTAAGCACTGCTCAGGGGTTCTGATACAAATTAAAAAATGCTGCAATTTGAATAGTCAATATTTTGGTGACTTCAAGTGATGGGAGGGATATGGTATTCATTTCTTCATAAGTGCTTGTAGGTAGACAGATATGAAACAATATTATCTTACCTTCTGTTTGCAGCAGGGAGTGATGCATAAGGGTACGATCCCGGACCAGTTGAAATCAGTGGGAGATTTCCCTTGACATGAGCACGATGAGGGTCTAAACTCTAAATTAATCTCAAGTAGTTGTTAATATGAGTGATTTGGGGTACTCACCTGGAATCACACAAGGACAGGGTTTCAAGTGCTCGGTTCCCGCAGTTAGGACTAGATTTACTAAAGAATTTATTGCGTTGAATGCTTATAATATCCAGCTACTTCTTAAAGAGCCTAAGCCAGAGCTAATACATTTTGCAAGGACGCTCGAGTGATGGGTACAGAGTCCTCTGAGCTTTCGGACGCAAGGTCAGCAATTCTGCGAGCGCTTGGCAGTTCTGGGAGCACCCACAAAAAGAAGGTCTTACTTGTCTCAAGGAGGGAATGCAGACTAGTCTTGAAATTAAGCCCAGTTTTTACAACAGCAAAGACTGAGAAGATTTGGCTTGACAGACCAAAATGGGCAAAATGTAGTGGAATAGTTTTGAAAGATTCTCCCTCCATTTCAAGGTTTTATTTGGCTAGCTGAGCAAAAAATTAATAGAAAATGCAGAACCCTGTATCCTGCTGTACTGACAGCAAGGCCTGAACAGTTGTGGCAACAGTCAGGGGGAGGGGTGAAGTCCTGCGAGAGCTGGTTTAAAAACGACTGGTTTGGGGGGTATGCGAGCCCTAAGCAAGGCTGGCCATGGCAGATCGTGCCCCTGCCGGGAGATGATACCTCCGCGTCCGTTCCCGCATTCCCTCTGACTTTACATGCCCTCAAAGGATCGCTTCCACCGCCTCAGCTCCCGCTCATCCTCCTGCGCGGCGGGGACAGCTTAATCTGGAAACCTCCTCTCATGTTGGTAAACGTGTAGAAGCGTTTGGACAGGGCTGCCGG